>NW_006399762.1:20868057-20880937 GCF_000299155.1 Elephantulus edwardii
TCATGCTTGGGAGGGGGGAGGGACAACGTAGGAGGGGAAGACCCTCTATGAGGTGGATTAATTCAGAGACTGGGGTAATTGGGATGGATGTGTCAGAGGCAGTGCGATTAGCACAGGATGGAGCAGGGTTTAGGGCTGTTGTACTTAGGGTCGCTATGAGTTGCAGGCGACTCAATGGCACATAACAACAAACAATGGTAATGAAGGAGGAAGAGGAAGTTGAACTGAAAGCTTTGGTCATAAAAATAAGGCCCCCAAAATCAATGGGATACCAACTGAGTTGTTTCAGTTAACAGATGCAGACCTGGGTAAGCTCACCAGACAATGCCAGGTAATTTGGAAAAACAATCTGGCCAACAGATTGAAAGAGGTTCATATTTGTTTCCATTCCCAAGAAACATGATCCAACAGAGTGTGGTAACTATTGAATAATATCATTAATATCATGTGCAAGCAAAATACCACTCAAGATCATTCAAAAAACAGCTGAAACAGTACATAGATAGGGAACTTCTGGAAGTTCAAGCAGGATTTAGAAAAGGCTGAGGCGCCAGGGATATTATTGTTGTTGTCAGATGGATCCTGTCTGAAAATAAAGAATACCAGAAGAATATCTATGTATGATTTATAGACTATGCAAAGTCATTTGACCGTGTGAGTCATGACAAGTAATGGCTAACATTGAGAAGAATGGGAATCCCAGAGCACTTAATTGTTCTCATGGGAAGCCTATACCTAGATCGAGAGGCTGTTGTTGGAACAGAGCAAGGGAACACTGCATTGTTTAAAATTAAGAAGGGAATGTGTTAGTGTTGTATTCTCTCTCCATACCTATTCAATCAGCATGCTAAGCAAATTATTCAAGTAGCTTTACTCTATGAAGAAGAATGTGACATCAATAACCTGTGTTCTACAGATGAAACAACCTTGCTTGCTGAAAGTGAGGAGGGCTTGAAGCACTTGTTGCCGAAGGTCAAGGAATGCAACATTCAGTGTGGATTGCATCTCAATGTCAAGAAAACAAAGATTTTTACCCTGGACCTATAGACAGCATCATGATAGATGAGGAAAGATTGAAACCGTTAACAACTTCATTTTACTTGGATCCACAATTTACAGCCTTGTCACCAGCAATCAGGTAATCAGGAAACTTATTGTACTGGGAAAGTCTGCAGTTAGGGATCTCTCCAAGTTACTGAGAATTAATGATGTCAGTTGGAGGACTTAGGCACATCTGATCTTGGTCATGGTCTTTTTGATCACTTGCTATACGTCTGAAAGCTGAACAATGAATAGGGATAATAGAAGAAGAATTGATGATTCCTTTGAGCTGTGGTGTTGGAGAAAAGCACTGAGCATCCAATCAACTACAAAAAGAACAAACAAATACATCTTGGAGAGAGTACAGCCAGCATAATCCTTGGGGGATGAAGAGCCTCGACCTCACATTCTTCAGGTATGTTGCTATTCCTTGGAAAGGGACATGATGCTCAGAAAGGTAAAGGGGTCAGAGAAGGAGAGCAAGACCCTCTACAAGGTGAATTGACATGGTGGCTGCTGCAACGGGCTCTAGTGTGTCAGGGAGTGTGAGGATGGTACAGGATAGATGGGGTTCAGATTTGTTGTTCAAACAGTCGCTATGGGTCATGCTTGACTCAATGGCACCTAACAAAAACAGCAACATTGCAATGGGGAAAAAAATATCAATAAATATAGCAAATGATTGAAGGATTTGCAGAAGGTGTCAAACCAAAAATGGTAGATATATGCTCAACGCCATTGAGAATAAGTAGAACTATTTTAATTAAATGGCTAAATTAAAAAGAAACCGACATTTCAGAGGACATTTATGTATACATACAAAATTCTTCTGCCTCAGTTTGAAAGAGGATATGTCTTTGGTATACTCTTTCCTCCTTTTCCTTTATTACATTGCATATCAACTGTCTTAATTTACCCCAGAGATCATTAGTGGCCACATGGGAAGCATTGCTTTGATTCATGCATTTTAATTCTCATTAAAGCAAGTGTAAGTTTGGTTATGGCTTGTTGCTTTGAAAGCAGTTGGAATGGTGAGGGGACAATGAGAGAGTGTGTAAAAGAAACAACTGGTTCATATTCTGGGAACACTGCCAGTGTTTGATTCAAAACCAGAACAAGTGCTGGCCGTCAGCTGAATCTGTGCTTAAAATAAAAGAAGGCCTATAAGAGCCCAGATTAACAAGAAGGAGGAAGAATCTAATGCTGAAATCTTCATACAAGTAGCTGAAAAGAGTAAGTGGTAGCCATATATTTTGGTGACAACAATTTTATTCCTAATGACCTAAGAAATAAGACAGAACCAGTAATTTATTTATGCTAGGTATCCCATGAAACACTTAATTGATTATGAAAATAATGAATTTATTGAAGTAGAACACAATCACAATTACAAGACAATATGTAAAACAAATTCAGAAATGGGGGCCAAATTGTGTCCTCACTGTATATGAAATTGGTGAATAATAGATACGCAGTAACAATGATTGAAAAGTTGAAGATTATCCTGTATAATAGAGAATAAAGGCAAAAGTTGTGTTCAATTTTCCTTATATATACTTAAATAAAAATCAATTTCCCTCATCTATACTTAACAGAAATAAATTTGCTATATCAATTAACTTTTCCGTAAGTTAATCTATAAATATTTTAATTCATACAAGGTAATGACTTATGTAAAATGGAGATGATACCATATTATTACTCAACTAACCAACACATATGTTATACAGAGTATTTTGCCTTTTTTGCCATTTGCAACCTTCTTCTGTATATTGGTATAAGTGCATTATGCTAATTATATTTTTCAGCAATATATGAAAAAATAGCATAGTACATTCAGGATACTAGGTGGGATAGGCTTGAGCACTATTGATCTTGAAGACACTATTTCGTTGCAGAAAATAGAATTACAAATATATGAATGAAAGTATCAAAACAGGTATGACAAATATGTAACTGGCTATATACTTTGCTAGATTATTTTGAATTTTCAGAGGTATTTGAAAATAATTGATAATTACTTCTTTTAAAGCATAATCTAAATAAAACTCTACTTCAGATCTTTTTTCCCCTCCTTTAATCCGAACCAGTTAAACCTTGCTGTATCAGATAAATATCCCTGTATCGTTTGCTGGCATATGTCTTCAATAGTACAGTTAGGAAACACCACTTCAAATCCCTCATTACCGAAACAAAAGTGATGAGAAGGGTCAAGGCTTCTTGTTCTTCAGTGACATATTCAATGACTCATGTATTTAATGATTCAAACTAGCTTGTGAGTGGGTGGGAAATCCCACACAATTCAGTCATCATAAAGTTGACCAAGACGCAGAATTTCTTTGTGCTGTTCTGCTTTAAATAAATACAGATAATTAAATAAACCTTTGCAGCAGTATAATAAAACATAAATCCAAACTCTGCCCAGCTCTCTTGGCCAATAGCCAGAAACTAGAGGGCCAGAGCTAATTTGCATAAAATTGAACAGATTGCTACAGCTGCTCTCCTTATTAATACAAAGGTGTAATCACAGTCAGGGACATTTCATTCACAGTAGAGCCACCTCCCGTGTAGTGCCACCCATTGCTTTGTGAGACTTCTGCTCACCGATAGCCATATCTACTTCCGCTTTAAAAGAGAAAGACAGTTTCTAAAAATAAAGTACTGTTTTCAATTAGCTTTAAAAAAAAAATCTCCAACCCCTTTATTGCGTACACTCACTAAATGCTTTGCCCATTTGACTTATAAACAGGAAATGTCACAGTTATTTCTTTACTTTATCATTCATTGGGTACAATAAATGTGTAGGAATTAGTAAAAAAGCCCTTCAAATTTTCTTCAAAGGCACTGCAACGGACTTTTCACAACTTCATTTTTGTGCGCGTCTGTAAAGTATTATTTATGATACAGTGACTGCTACCAGTTGCTGATGATGTCACACTTGGCTTTTTACATTCTGTCACCCTGATTTCAACTCAAGGAAACTCTACACAGCACTGAAATGCAGAAAGATGTCAAGAAGCATGTGCTATGACTTATCACGCCCCAAACATGCTGAGAACACAGACACTATGTAATGCCTGATAGAGTGCTTTTGCACCAGGATATCAACAGCTCTCTCTTTGTCAGTAGTACTAAATGAATTGGAAGATTGCTGTTCTACAGTTTCTCAGTCAGAAGGGCTGTCAGCAGCTTCATGAAGGCCATCTGGGGAAAACAAACTCTTGGCCCGCATAAAGATGACGTAACATACAAGGAGCACTGGCAAGGACGGGGTGGATTACATTAAAAACCTATCATATTTGTTAGCTAACTGCAGATGACAGCACTGGAGTGCACAGTGAAAAGCTTTTATGGTGCTCTGAAAATCCCATGAGTTCACCACACGGGAGTACATCTTGAGCTCATCTACTGGTCTGGAATACAGTAAAAATAGATTTTGTTGTTTTCTGATTACATAACATAGATGAACATGTTAGAAGAAACCTTAAAATACTCATTTAGCATCGAATTTGAGCTGTACAGTTTAAGATTTGGTAAATGCCCCTTCTCCATCTGGATTATTTAAGTATGTTTGACTCTGGTTAGGAAAATAAATTCATCACCATGCAAGTCCCAGTGTGCAGAGGGCTATATCTATATGCTAATCACTAAACAAAGGATTAGCAATTTCTTTTTATTGACATCATCGTATGAATTATTAAAATATATAAACGCACATCCTTGTGTTATTGTTGGGTTGGCATTAAGTTGTTTCTGTCCCATAGTGTTATATCTTTAACAATTAAATAAAATGCTAGCTGTTCTATGCCATTCCTATTGCTATACTTGAACCCATAGCTGCAGCCACTGTGTCAATTGAGCTCATTAAAGGTCTTTTTTTTTCACCCACTACTACTTTATCCAGCATGATATCCTTTGCCAGAGATTGATATCATCCCCAAAGCAAGTGAAACAAAATCTTATCGTCATGGCTTCAGAAGAAATATCTGGCTTCAATTTTTACAGGACAGATTTGATTCTTTTTCTCAAAACCCATGCTACACCTAATATTCTTCACCAGCACCATAATTCATATGCATATATTTTTTTTCTTTACCCTTTCCTATTAATTGTCCAACTTTCACATGTATACAAAGTAAATGAAAGTACTATGATTTGGAATAGTTCTTCTTTAGTACTCAAACATCTTTGCTTTTTTTAACACTGTAAAGAGGTGTAGTGCATGGTTCAGGATCAGGAAATGTGTGCATTAGGGATGTATTTTCTCTCTGTGTATACATATGGATATAGATCTCAGATCGTTCTGTTGGGCTTTATGAGGAGGAAGATGTCATCAGAATTGTATTGGAGGAAGACTCATTAGCAACATGTGTTACGCAGATGACACCACCTTTGCTTTCTGAAACTGAGGAGGACCTGAAGCACTTGCTGCAGAAGGTCAAGGACTGTAGTCTTAGATATGGACTGAAGCTCAACATCAAGAAGACAAATATTGGCAGCCCAGTTATGGAGGAGAAGAGATTAAGGTTGTTCCACAATCAACACTCTTAACATCAGCTGTAAGGAAATCAAAGGATGAATTGTCTTAGGTAAATCAGCTATCAGGGACCTTTCCAGAGTACTGAGAAGCAACAATGTCAGTCTAGAGACTAAGGTGCACCTGGGTCAGTCCATGGTCTTTGTATGACTTGCTATGTATCAGAGAGCTGGAAAATGACTAAGGATGACAGAAGAATTGATGCCTTTGAGTTGTGGTGCTGGAAAAGAATCTTGAACATACCATGAATCACCAAGAAAATAAATAGGTATATCTTGGAGAGGATGAAACCAAGTTTCTCCTTGGAGGCTGATTTTGAAGTTCGGTCTTACATACTTTGGGCATGTGTCCAGAAGGGACCAATCCTGGGAAAAGGACATTATGATCTGAAGGGTGGATGGACAGGACAGGAGAGGAAGACCGTGGATGAGATGGATTGACACAGTAACTGGAACAATGGGTGTAGGTGTGTGTGAGTCAGTGAGACTGGCTCAGGACAGGACAGGCTTCTGAGCTATTGTACATATTGTCGGTATGAGTCGCAGGTGACTCGATGGCACATAACAACAAAAACAGCAAGACTCACCTGTAGTAAGATGAGAGTTAAATAAATATTAGGCCACTATGTTACTAATGGAACCTGTGTTCTGAAAAGTAAAGGTATTTAATGTCTCTTACTTCTTTAGCCAACTCCCTTTATTTCCTTACATGATTACATACTAGGAGGTCTTTCCACACATCTGTAAATTTGGTAAAGGGTAACTGGGTGAGATGTAAGGAGGTAATCTGTGTGCTAGGTAGTTTTTCACACCATCAAACTCTTTTGTTCTTCTACAGTATTTTTGTATCCCAAAAGCCATTTAACTTACATTGTGTTTCAATAAAAAAAAAAAAAAAGCCATATCAACTTCTTAACTGGGCCTATTGTCACCTAGTTCTGAAATACTTTGATTAAGAATTCTTAGATATAAATGATGTCTCTTTTGTTTCACTGAATAGATAGAGTCATGTAGTATAAGTTGGAAATTAATAATATAAAATAACTTATTATTCTTACCTTCACAACATATTTTTATCTCAGTCACAAAATACAGGATTTTTTTTCAAAATTGATGCCTGAGAGCTTTGGTGGTGGAGAAGAGTACTTAACATCCCATACAGCCAAGAGAATGAACAGATTTGTCTTGGTGAGGGTGCAGCCAGAGTGCTCTTTGGAAGCTGGAATAATGAGACTTTGCTTCACATATTTGGGCATTTTGCTAGGAGGGGCTATTCCTTGGAGAGAGACTTGATGCTGGGAAGGGTCAAGGGTCAGCAAAGAAGTGGAATAACACTCAACCAGGTGGATCGACACAGTGACTGCCATAATGTGTGTCAGGAAGTATGAAGATGGCACAGGATAGAACAGTGTTAAGATCTTTTTTTTTCATAAGGTTGTTGTGAGTCATACTAGACGTGATGGCAACTAATAGCAAAACAATAACTTTCTTCTCTTCCAAAAGATTCAAAATGAGTCAATGAATCTTAATAGAGGAATAAAAGTTATTTATTTTCTTTTTATTCCTTCCAAATGTCCTTCAGAAATTTATACATTCATGTTTATTGCAAGGATTATGAAGCTTCATCTGACATACTTTGGGCATACTGCAAGGAGGGACCAGTCCTTGGACAGGGATATCATGCTTGGAAGGGTAGGGGACAGAGAAAGAAAGGAATACCATTGATGAGATGAACTGATTCAGTGGCTGGGGAAATATGGGTAGGTTTGTTGGAGACAGTGAGATTGGCACAGAGTAGAGCATGGTTTAGGGCTATTGTACGTAGGGTAGCTATGAGTTGTAGGCAACTGGACAGCAGCACATAACAACAGCTATAACAGCATGATTAACCTTTCCATCCCCACCCACACTTACTCCTCTGCTCCCCATCATTCTCCTTTGTATCCTCATACATCTTCTACAATATTTGTCCTTATGGGACTGAGTTATTTCACTGAACATCATGCTCTCCAGTTATGTAGTAATTTTCTAAATTGTTGTTCCTAAATGCTACATAATATTCTACTATGTGAATGTACCAAAATTTCTTAATCCATTCAATTGTGATTGGACATTTGGGCTGTTTCCATGTTCTTGCGATTATGAATAACACTGCTATGGAAACTTGTGTACAAGTCTTCATTTGTGCCTCAGTTATCAATTCTTTGGGGGATATTCCAAGCAGTGGAATAGCTGGGTCATATGGAATTTCTGTGTTCAGCTTCTGAGGAAATGCCAAGCAGCCTTCCAGAATGGTTGTACCATTTTGCAATCCCAACAGTGTATAAGAATTCCTATCTCACCAAATCTTCCCCAACATTTTTTACTTGTTGTCCTATTAAATTTTGCCACAGCTACTAGAGTGAGATGGTATCTCATGCTGGCAAAATTGGACTTCTACCTGTAGAAAACTGAAATAGGACCCTGATCTCACACCATGCACAAACTCAAAGTGTATCAGAGACCTGGGAGTAAAATCCAAAACCATAAGTTCATGAGAGACTAACTGGGATCAAGCTTAAACAACCTACCCTATGATATAAAGAGACTACCAAATATAGCCAGAAAATGCACAATTTGGAGAGGATAAAATTGATGAGTGGGACCTTCTAAAAATTAAATCCTTGTGTGAATCAAAAACATTTTCCAACAGAATGAAAAGAAAACCTGGTGACTGGGACAAATACTGGGCAATATCATTTCAGACAAGGTTTCATATCAAAAGTTTACAGAATCCTACAGGGACTCAAAAAATAAAAGACTGATAACACAATTACAAAATAGGCAAAAGACATAGAAAGAATTTTTGTAGAGGAAGCTAGTTGGTTGGCCAACAGATGAATGAAGAAATACTCAAAGATATTAATAAATCTTTGGTTATACATTAGTCTATCATTCAATCTACAAGCTCATTTCAGTCAACAAATTTGCCTTTTCCAAATTTCAGTCCTAGGTGCTTTTCTCTATCTTTTGCATTCAAGTCATCAATTATTACTAATACATCTTAATTACTTTCTGTATCAATTTTAGACCACAAAAGTTGGTAAAAACCCTCAATTTCTTAGTCTTTGTTTTAATGGTTGGTACATATATTTGAATAATAGATATAGTAACTTGCTTGTATACATATGAATAGCATTCAATCAATCACAACATTGTCCTTCAGGATAGATCTTGGCATGTACTTATTTTACTCCAAATGGAACATATTCTTCAAGTTGTCCTTCTTGTCATAATAGATTAACTTACTGAGAAAGATACATATTTATTGCCTTTCAAAAAATTGATTCAACAGAATGTAGAAATTCATTATCATTAATATCACACAAAGTAAAATCTTGAGCATGTTAGCCTACCCACAAAAGGATTGGTTAGTCTTGTCACTAAGTTGAGCAGATTCTGGGGCAAATTTTAAGAATCTTAACACATACCCTTTGGGATCAGAGATTCTTATACCAATCATACCTAAAGGACAGCAATAGCCCCAGCATTAGAGCCCAAAGACTCAACATGAAATAAACTAAAGTGGCACTGATCAATAACCAGAACTAGGGGTCTTTAACCAAGCTTGCTGGAGAACTTAGTGTGAGATGCCATAAATGGCAGGACTAAGAGAACTTCCTGACATACAATAGCCCACTGCAGCAGTCACAGTGTCAATCTACATGATTGATGGTCTTCCTATCCTTCGCCTATCCTCCACCCTTCCCAATACCATGTTCCTCTCCAAGGAATATCACCTTCTAGCAACATGTCCAAAGTATTTGAGGAGAACCCTCATCACTCCTGCCTCCAAAGAGTACTCTGGCTTCATCCTCTCCAAGACATATTTTTGTTCTCTTGGCTGTCCATGGGATGTTCAGTGCTCTTCTCCAACACTACAGCTCAAAGGCACCAATACTTTTTCTGTTACCCTTATTCATTGTCCAGGTCTCAAATGCATAGCTAGTAATAGGAATCAGAGGCACATTAGTCCTCAAACTCCTAAATAATTTGGAAACATCTCTAACTGCAGGTTTTCCCAATGCAATGTGTCTTCTTATTTCCTGACTGTACTAAGGGTGTTAAGCATAGATCCAAGCAAGATGAAGCTGTTGACAGTTTCAGTCTCCTCTCCATCCATCATGACCCTGTTTATTGGTCCAGTGGTAAAAATCTTTGTTTTCTTGATATTGAGACTCAATCCATGTTGAAGACTGCTGCTGAAACAAGTGTTTCAAGTTATCCTCACTTTTAGCAAGTAAGGTTTTGTCAACTGTATAACACAGGTTTATTGATGAATCTTCCTCCAATCCTGATACCACATTCCTCTTCATAGAGTCCAGCTTCTCGGATAATTTGCTCAGCATATAGATTGAATAGGTATGGAGATAGAATACAACCCTGACATACTCCGTTTGCAATACCAAACCATGCAGTACTCTGTTGCCCCCTTTGCACAACAGCCTCTTGATCCAGGTATAGGTTCCGTGGATTGACATGATAACTGCTGAAATGGCCTCTTGTGTATCAGGAAATGTGAGGATGGTTCAGGACAAGACTGGATTAAAGTCTTTTGTTCATAGCGTTGCTATTAGTTGTACTTGACTCAATAGCACCTAACAAACAAGATAGCTTTGACACATTGGCCCGAACACTAAGCTGTTCTGACTGAGAACTTACATCCTGTTAACTTCCCCAATAAACCATATAATCATGGGTATTATTGTATGTGATCTGTGAGATATTGCAATGGATTTCAGACCCAGTAGAGCAGTAATACTGTTGGAAATAGATGCAGGAACGCTAGGGACATATGTGACCTCATGAAAATTTATTTTCTTTTGTGGATGCTGTTCATGCATGCAGTTTCCCCTTGTGGAGTTACTAGAGTTTGGATTCAGCCTTCCCTAAGTTATCCTTGCTCCTTTTTTCACCTATAGATAAACCAAAAAATAGTTACCCAAACAAGAAAATGGAGTACTGCATGGTTTAAAATCAGAAAAGGTCTACATCACAATTGTATCCTCCCTCCATACCTATTCAATCTATATGCCAAGCAAACAATTCAATAATCTGCAATAAATGAAAAAGACTGGGATGTCAGGACTAGTCATCGACAACCACCTTATCCAGGTGACACAACCTTGCGGGCAGAGAGTGAAGAACATTTTAAATACTCACTGAAGATCAAAGGCTATAGTATTTAACCCTATGATTAACACTCTACCCCCATCTTCACCCCTCAATTCCAACCTCCTCATACTCATTCTACCATAATGGTTTTATACATTATTTGTCCTTGTGGAACTGAGTTAGTTCATTCAGCATAATGCTCTCCAGTCCCTCCCAAGTTAGGTAATAATTTAAAAACTTATTGCTTCTGCAGCTGTATAGCATTCTACTGTACGAATGTACAATTTCTCAATCTATTCATATGTGATTGGACATCTAGGCTGTTTCCATATTCTTGTGATGGTGAATAACACTTCTATGAGCAATGGTGTAAAAGTTTCCTTTTGTGTCTCAGTTCTCATTTTCTTGGGGTATATTACAAGCAATAGAATAGGTGGGCCATATAGAATTCCTATTTTCAGTTTATTGAGGAAATACCAAACTACCTTCCAATGGTTTGAGGGAAATGGGAAGGATCTTGTCTGAGAAATAATGTACTTAAACTTTGTAAACAAAACAGAATAAAATTTTAAAAAGAGACTATAGTGTTTAATATGAGTTATGTCTAAACACTAAGAAAACAAAACTGTTCACCACTGGACCAGCCAACAGCATGATTTTGCTATTGTTGTTCTGTACCATTGAATCAGAACCAACCCTTACCTGACCCTCCAGTGGGTTTTCTGAGGCAATAAATTGCACAGAAGCAGATTGTCCATCTTGTTCCCATGGAACAGCTAGTAGATTTGAACCACATCATACACGGAGAGAAAGACATTCTTCAAAATGAACTGACATCGTGGACTCAAGCATGTCAGAGATCATACTGATGCATTAAGTTGAGCAAGATTCATATCTGTTATTTACAGTGTCACCATGATTTGTAATTGACTTAATTGGCACCTAACCACCACAATTCCAAAAAAAACGTGTTAAATTACTTACAAATTTGAATTATAGTGTTCTCCTCTGGGGGTATGACAGTAGTCTAAAATATTCTAAAAAAACATTTCTTATTTTTTCTGTTTCAATAGTCATGTATTAAAAATATTGTAATATTACCCTGTTGGAGAAGTTTTTTTGATGTGCATAGGGATTTGATTCTTAGAAGATCCCATTCATCTATTTTCTCGTGGTTGTAGATTTTTCAGGATGCTTGGAAGACTGTTTATATTGTGGATTAGGACTTCTAGAGTCCTTCGAAGCTTTTCTTTAATGAAGTTTATAGTCCTTGGTTTTAGTCCTAGGTCCATGATCCACCTAGAGTTGGTTTTTGTGTATGGAGTGAGGCGTGGATCTTGCTTGAGTCTTCTGCAGATAGTTTTCCAATTTTGCCAACACCATTTGTTTAAAAGGCTGTCGTTTTGCCATTTAACTGATTTCATCTCCTTGTCAAAAATCAGTTGGTCATAGATAGATGGGCTGATTTCTGGGTTTTCAATTCTATTTCATTGATATAAGTGTCTGTCATTGTACCAGTACCATGCTGTCTTAACCACCACAGGGTTAAAAGGGTTACCACTACAGGGTAAAAATGGAAGCCACAGAGTGGGAAAAAGTATTTGGCAATGACATATCAAATAAGACTTATATCTAGAATTTATAAAATACTTGAGCACCACAACAAGATAAAAGTAAACAATCCAATTAAAAAATGGTCACAGGAAATGAACACTTTACCAAAAAAGACATTCAGATGGCCAACAAGCACATGAAGAAATGTTCAAAACCCTAGCTCTAAAAAAGATTCAAATTAAAACAACTATGAGATATCATTTCACCCCAGTAAGAATAGCAAAATTTAACAAATGCTGGTGAGGTTGTGGAGAAACTGGAACCCTTATTCATTGTTGGTGGGAGTGCAAAATGGTGCAACCACTGTGGAAGGTGGTATGGTGCTTTCTCAAAAAGTTACAAATAGAGAAACCATTTGACCCAGCAAATCCACTACTGGGAATATATCCCAAAGAGACCATAACTGATATCCAAGATATGTGCACACCCATCTTAATTGTGGCTTTGTTCACAATAGCAAGGAGTTGGAAACAACCTAAGTGCCCATCAACAAACAAATGGATAGAGAAGCTGTGGTATATTCACACAATGGAAT
>NW_006399762.1:20881637-20889414 GCF_000299155.1 Elephantulus edwardii
ACTCGATGGCACATAACAATAACATGCCTCTGAAATTTTATTGTCTATAAAATGAGAAGGGAGATCTGGTGGTTTATTGATAAGGAGTGGTGCTGCTATCACAAAGGTAGATAGAATATATTAGCAGCTCTGAGTGAGAAAAAATAAGCAATTTCCTCCTGTGTGATTTACTGCCTCTCAAAACCTGCTGGAGGGTCAGCTATGGGTCAGTTTCAACTCAATAGCTCACAACAACAATGTAACTCTAACTACAACTATTAATTATAAATATATATCTATATAGTTATACATCTATATATATAGAATTATTGTTGTTATTAGGTGCCATCAAGTCAAGCACAATTCATAGTGACCATATGAACAGCTGACTTGAACCTTAACTCTATCCTTAATCTCTGACAACACTAGAGACCATTGCTGAAGTCACCATGTCACTATCTCTCTCGTTGATGTGGGTGCACTTTTTCTAAGGCATATATGTTTGTTCTTTTGGAAGTCCTTATTCAGTGCTCTTCTTCAACATTACATCTCAAAGGTACCAATTCTTCTTCTGTCATCTAGATAGATAGATAAAGAGATGGTGATAGCTGTTATATACACATCGAGTCAGAACCAATTCAGAGCTGGTGCCTTCAGTGTGGTTTCAGAGGCAGTCAATTGAATAGGAGGCAATTACTTATCATTATCCCATGGAATAGGTGGTAGATTTGACCCCTGCACCTTAGGATTGGCAGCACAGATCCTTAGCACTAGGCTAACCGAGCCCTATATGTGTGTGCACGCATATGAACTGTCATGTTTTATTTGACACTGATTTAAATGTGCCATGTGCACCTGTTTGCCTTTCAACTTACCTGAGAAAGGAAAACAGAAATTTGCAGAAGACCCTTTCCTGAATCTCTTTACTCACTTCAAATGAGAACAAGAACTTAATAAATGTTCTGTGGCTCACCAAAGCCTCCACAAACTCTAAGAGAGGGCTCTGGCTCAAGTCTACATTTCCTTCTATTAAAAAGGTGAACTGCAAAGTCGATTCTGAAAAGTTAATCCTTATAATTTAAGCCCTTATTTGTTCCACATGAACAAACTTCCAGATTGTTACTGAAACAAATTTTCTTTTATTTGTATATTCAAATAAGTATGATTCACTTAAAAAGCAGTCCCACTGAACCACATTTGCATATCCTAATTAGTTTAACATGTTCATTTTCCATTCTCATGTTTTTCAAATAAATGCTTTTGAAGAATAGTAAAACTTAACTAACATCTGAGGCTGCAAGTTCACAAGAGAAATTAAAAAAAAGAAAAAGCTGACATACATACTAGCTTAAAAAAAAGCAAGAATTTCAATGTGTGGCACAGAGGATGTGGATTTGATTCCTGTTTCATAATGGAGGGTTGATTTGTGTTTAGTATGTACCAGGATGTGGGTGGCTTCAAGGCCAGATGATCTGTTTATTTGTATAACTAACACAGGGTGGAAATTGAAGCAACATTCTATTACTCTAATAGCCCTTAAGGATCTATCGATATTTAAAAAATATGCATCTTTTAAGTCTAAAATAAGCTCAAGGTGAAAATTTAGAATACATGAGGAAGAAGAAAGACAACTATCATTCAGGTACCTACCTACACACACACACACACACACACACACACACACACACACACACTAAAGCATTCCCCCAGAAACATACTTACTTTATACCTTAAATAAATTCAAGCCTGTTATTTAGAAGACATCATATGCCTAAAAACCATGTTTAATATTGGCCTGTTGCTGTTGTCTTATACCGTATAGTCATAACTGACCCATAGCTGACAATCCCTCAGGTTTTCAGACAGTTAACTACTCCTACCAAGCAGCTGGTGGCCTCGAACTGTGCGTCCTTAGGAATGCTGCACAGCTTCTTGCCACTAGGCCACCAGAGTTTCTACATGGACCTAAAACATAATTTAAAAAAATCAACTCGTTTCTTTGTTCCATGAATTCATGTTCAAAATATACAATTTCTGCCTAAATTAATTTTTAAAACTCATGCACTCTTGCAAACTAAGCTAACAAAACCAAAACTATATCGATTGAATTTTTACAATCTTGTTATAAAACATTCTATGTGTGAACTCTGTTTAAATTCTTATGGGACTGCTACCAGATATCTTGGGGATTGATGTTATTTGAACCTACTTACTTGCCCACTCTAAGACCTTATCCCTGTTCCAAGTACAAGAAACAGAAGTACCTTAGATTTTCAGTCTAGTATAGGTCATGGATAAGAAATGAGACCTTTTCTCATGAATTTATTTCCACTTATCATCACTTTGAGCTTGTGTAATTATTTAGTGAATTTTTATACTATGAAATAGTAACTAGTAAAACTGTTAAAGTACTTCATTTCACAGAATAGAATCAAGAAAGCTATGGCTCATTACCTTTCATTTAAAAATCAAAAGCAGAGCATCATAATAAGAATTCCACAAATGTTGTCTTGTATTTGAATATCTCTTTCTTCACTTGCTTGTGTTAAAATGTAATTGTACCACAGTCACTCTGTCAATCTATCCCGTCTAGGTTCTTCCTTTCCTACAATGTAAACAGTAATTGTACTTAACTAATGAATTAAATTATTGACATTAAGAATAAAAAGCCCAGATTATATATACATATAGTAGTTCCTGTTATTGTTGTTGTGTGCTGCCCAGCTGAAATCCATTGCTGATCCCGCCCTCACTGATTTTCAGAAGCACAAAAGCTCATCCTTCTCCGAGAGAGCAGCTGATATTTTCGAACCATATACCTTTAGGATTGCAGCTCAGCTTCTTACCAGTAGTCCACCAGAGCTCCTTAGGGGAACAGAGTGGCATCCAAAAACCCAAAAACATAAAACAAAAAAAAAGCCTCATAGTTGTATACCTGTGTATTCTCTTTGATCGAGAGATCTGTTTATCACTTCCAAGGCTGTACCAACTACTACATTTGGAAGAAAATGTTTACTATTTAAAAAAAAATGATCTTGATTTTTGGAATAAAATAATATTAGAAAAAAAATGAAAATTCAGTTTTCCTTGTGATCAAGATGAATGTAATCTAATCAACACAAATGGGATATTAATGGAATTAAAGATTTGTAAATAAGTTACATAATCCATATTTAGTGAAACACATATTCCATGCTCAATATCAATCCTACCTGGAAATTTTACAAAGAAACTTTTGTCTGATTCAAGTCCAGTCTCATATCTTATTTTATATGTTAAAAAAAAAGAAGAAGGAAAGAATGAGGTTTAATATGGAATGATGGGATGGAAGACATATGCTTAAAATGGTGTCACAGCCGCACATTTATCCTTTTATTTGCATTTCCTAGAACCAGAGGAATGTGGAAAAAAATTCTGAGTGTGCTAAGAGGGTGTAAATGGAAGGGTATCTGTCCTCCAGCTGAAAAAAGTATAAGCGGTGTCATGTTAAAGATCATTTCCAACTCTCTGCTGTTTTCTTGTGTGAGAAGTGAAGTCGAGATGCTTGGCAGCTCTTGTCAACAATATGTCGAGGTAGTGATTTCACAATACCAAAGCAGCCTAGCTTTCAAACAGAAACACCAGGACCTGTAGAGTATGTGTCTGTGATTAGTACCTGATGCTACCCACAGTGGAGTCTCATGCTCATGTTTTCAGGTTTTCAGTAAAATATCTTTATAAAACCTAATGCTGTTTCTTCCTCTGTTAATCACATTAATATTGAAGACATCATATGGCTTCAATCACATCTACAGCATGAAAAAGCTTGTTTCTTTCCTTTCCAGATCCATCAACAAAAACACATGAAATGTCATTTTTGCCTACCCATAGACATCAGCTCTCATAATAAGCATAAATAATAGCTACAGATTGAAGTTTATAACAGAAACATAGTTCTTTTATTCAAAATAGCAAGGAATATGCCAATTTGTTTGCCTCCACAACCAGAATAATTCCAGAAAGATTATAAATTTTCAGAAGACAAACTATAATTTCTAATAATAGCTTCTCTTTAATTTATTTCCCAAATGAATCCCAGATGGATCTTTCACATTCAGTTCCCAAACGTACATATTCTGATTATACAGTTTGAGTCAGAAGATTATGTATTCTTGCTCGAAGGAGAGATTATTTACTTACGTCATGTCCACAAGGCACCTATCTGATTGACAGTCTTGACTATCTTACTCCATAAATCATGTAACTCCAAAAAAATCACGCATTTTAATCATGCCCTGCAAAATTACTTATGGAAAAGTGAGCTGATAATATAAAGCAGCGAGACGAATCTGAAGGGAAAAGAATGGATATCTGATCAATGTTTTGAACTGAATGTGCATCTTTTCGTATGTTTTTCTACATAATATATTAAATATTTAATGTCTTCTAGTAGTAAGAGTGGTCCAAACATTTATTCCTTGGCTTCTAACTGAAAGATGGGCATTTTAATATTACTCAAAGGTGTCTCAGAAGATAGGCCTGGCATTTTTCTCTTGTAAAATAGGTGATGGAAAACCCTATGGAATATAGTTCTACTCTGACACACATTGGTTCCCCGGGTTTTAGGTCATCAGATAGCTTTTAACTATAGATTATTTGGTGACTTTTTAAGAGTGCAATGAACATTCAATGGCAGTTTTGTTGCCTTCCAAGCAGAAGGCCCAGTCTTGTTGTCTAGTCAGTGTGCCTCAAGCATAGCCATCCCCAATCTGGTAGTGGAGTCTTCTATGTTGTGATGGTGCTAACCAAGTTTCAGCGAGCTTCCAGGTGAAGGCAGATTAGAAATATCTGATGATCGTCTCCTGAGGATCATTCCATGAAAACTCTGTGGTCCGACCTATACAGATTCATGCTTATGGCGTAAGACTGGGATATCTTCCCATCTGTTGTGTAAGGGGTTATCATAAATTGGGGGCAGACTCGGCAGGAGCTAGCATCAATTTGTAGTTTTTGTGTAGGCATCCATAATAAACAGTGGATAACATGAGTTTCAAAAAAGCAATTAAGGGCAGCATTTCTGTCCAACTCAGTGAAGCGCTACACTAAGCTCTGTTGAGTAAAAAATTAAACAAACAAAAACTAAACTAAAATAAAACTATCCTCAAAGAGTTTACAGTCCATTTGGAGTAGCAACCATATGTGCGATTGTTTATTGAAAGACATGTTTCCCTTGTTGCTCTGAATATTGTAAAGCGTGATGTCAAGTCAGTGGTTTGCCATTAGAGAACACAAAGGACCTAAAAATGTCATTTTATCTATTGCTTCAGCTTATGTTTTTAAATTTTGAAGCCTCACTTAAAAAATGTTTTCATTTTATATATTTAGTTGAGACATCTTAATTTTTTTTTAAATTTAAGATCAAACTTAAAATATATGCTGTTGTTTTTATGTGCCGTCAAGTAGAGAAGGAATCATAGTGACCCTATGAACAACAGATATGAACCCTGTCCTATAATGTTCATCTTGAGTTTGTTGCTGCCATCACTGCATAATGTTCCTATCTAAGAAATAGCCACTCCTAACATCTTGCCCAAAGTATATAGGATGAAGCATCACCATCCTTACCTGCAAAGAGCATTCTGGCCGCACTTTTCCCATGATATGCCAGTTTGTTCTTTTAGAAGTCCATAGGATATTCAGTACCCTTCTCCAACACCACAATTCAAAGGCATCAATTATTCTTTTGTCTTTGTTATTCATTGTCCAGCTCTGAGAGGTTTGTTATTATTTGTCATCAAGTTGACTCCAATTCGTAGTGACTTTATCTACAACAATTATTAACCCTTATCTATCTTGAGCCAACTTTATTGTATTTGACACACCTTTCCCATTACTCCAGTCAATCCATCTCATCCAAAATGTTCCTTTCTTGTGCTATATCTCCACCCTTCTAAGCATGGTGTCCTCCTCCAAGGACTGGTCCTTTCATGCAACATGCACAAGATAATCAGTTGGAGCTTCAGAAACCTTACATCAAAGGAACAGTCTGGTTTCATCTCTCTAGGATGGACTTGTTTATACTCTTAGCAGTCAATGATATATGCAATACTCTTTTCCAGCACCACAACTCTAAGGCATTTATTCTTCTATCATCCTTAGTTAATGCCCAGATCCCAGATGCATTGCAAGTAATTGTGAATACTATGGCCTAGATCAGGTGCATCTTAGTCTCCAGACTGACACTTGATTTTCAATACTCTGGAGAGGTTCCTGAGAGTAGATTTCCTCAATGCAATTCATATTTTGGCTTCCTGGTTGCCATTACCAAGGGTATGGATTGTGGAGCCAAGTAAGCTGAAGCTGTTAGCAATCTCAAATCCCTTTACCGACTATCATGATTCTGTTAATTGGTCCAGTGGTGAAAATCTTTGTTTTCTTGATGTTAGACTTCAATTCATATTGAAGGCTGAGGTCCTTGACCTTCTGCATCAAATGCCTCAGGTTCTCCTCAGTTTCAACAAACAAGATTGGGTCATTTGCATGAGGCAGGTTGTTGATGAGTCTTACTCCAGTTCTGATAACACATTTCACTTAATAAAGACCAGCCTCAGTCTTGTAGAGGATGAAAACATGTTTCTCTTTGGAGGCTAGGATTTTGAAGCTCCATCTCATGTATTTTGGACACATGGCCAAGAGGGACTGGTCCATGGGAAAGGACGTCATGCATAGAAGAATAGAGGAACAGTTCAGGAGATGAAAACCCCAATGAGACGTAACTGGGGCAATAGGGGTAGGTATGTTGGAGTCTGTGAAACTGGCATAGGACAGTGCAAGCTTCAGAGCTATTATACATAGGGTTGATATGAGTTGCAAGTGGCTCGACTGCATAAAGCAACAATATATAACAACATATAACAGATATAACTGATTAGAATATGGAATATACAAAATGTGAATATAGGAAAATTGGATGTGTTAAAAATAAAATAGAACCATAGTGATTTACATGGTTTTTGTTGCATTCTGTTGAGTTGGAACCAACCCCTAGCTGACCCTCCAGTGGGTTTTCAGATGCAGTTAATGGAAGGAGATTATTAAACCTTCTCCCGTGGACGAACTAGTAGACTTGAACAACAGCCCAGTCCCAACTCTTGCCACTAGTCCACCAGTGTTCCCTAATTAATGAGTTGAAATGGACTGTCCTTGCCCACTTTGAAGAGATAATCTTGATGCCACATTCCTCCTCAATAGGCATGATCTAAGTAAGAGGAAGTTGTTGACAGTCTCAATCCTTTCTCTATCCATCATAATGCTTCCTGTGGGAATAGTGTTGAGTATTTTTGTTTTCTTGATATTGAGATGTAATCTATATTGAAGGCTGACGTGTTTAACCTTCTGCAGCAAGTGTTCCAAAACAGTAACTAATGCAATGCCTTAAATTTCTACATTATTAGTCTTAAAATATCACATAAAATATAATTAGCAATTATGCTTCAATGGCTAAGAATCTAAGAAAAATATAATATGAGTGATTGACAGCATCAAGACGGACAGTGAAGTTATTGATATTATTAACAGGTTCAGCTGGCTCCAGAATCGACCCTCTTGGTACAAACAACCAGGACATCAAAAGACGAATTGCATTGGGAAAATCAGGGATCTCCCTAGAGTACTGAACAACTATGATGTCAGTCTAAAGACTAAGATGTGCCTGATCCAGGCCATGGTCTTCACATTTACTTGCTATACATTGGAAAGCTGGACAATGACTAAGGATGAAGGAAGAATTGATAACTTTGATCTGTGGTGCTGGAGAAGA
>NW_006399762.1:20890854-20891841 GCF_000299155.1 Elephantulus edwardii
GCAACCTATTTAATCTTAAAAGCAATATATGGTAGCTTACAGAGTATTGTTATTGTTGTTATGTGCCATTGAGTCACTTGAAACTCATAGCGACCCTATGTACAAGAGCCCTAAATGCCGTTCTATCCTGTGTCAACCTCACCGTCCCAAACACACTTATTCCCACTACCTCAATTACAGAATCCATCCATCTCATCTAGGGTCTTCCTCTTCTGCACCGTCCCTCCACTCTCCCAAACATTATGTTCCTTTCCAAGGACCAGTACCTCCTTGCAACATGCCCAAAGTATGTCAGCCAAAGCTTCAGAATCCTTGCCTCCAAGGAGCATTCTGGCTTCATCCTCTCCAGGACAAACCTGTTTGTTCTCCTAGCAGGCCATGGTATATTCAAAACCCTTCTCCAGCACCACAGCTCAAAGGTATCAATTTTTTTTTCTACCAACCCTATTCACTGTCCAACTCTCTGATGCATAGCATGTAATTACAAAGACTATAGCCCAGATCAGGCACTCCTTAGTCTCCAGCCTGATGTCATTGCTCTTCAGTACTGTTGAGAAGTCCCTCACAGCTGACTTTCCCAGTGCAATTCGTCTCTTGATTTCCCGGTTGCTGGTACCAAGAGTGTTGACTGTGGAGTAAATTAAACTAAAAGTTTTAACTATTTCTATCTCTTCACCATGCATACTGATACTGGCAATTGGCCCAGTGGTGAGAATTTTTGTTTTATTGATGTTAAGCTTCAATCCATACTGAAGACTGCAGTCCTTGACCTTCTGCAGCAAGCTCTTCAGGTCCTCTTCAGTTTCAGCAAGCAAAGTTGTGTCATCCGCTTAAAACAGGTTGTTGATAACTCTTCCACCAATCTTAAAGCCGTATTCCTCCTCGTCCTGCAAACTTTGGACATGTTGTAAGGAGGGACAGGTCCTTGGAGAGGGACATCATGCTGGGAGGGTGGAGGGACAGCGCAGGAGGGGAAGACCCTCTATG
>NW_006399762.1:20905201-20927375 GCF_000299155.1 Elephantulus edwardii
TCTTCTGTGTCTTCCAATTCCTTTCGATACAGTGACTCAGTAATATTCCTTCCATCTTCTTTTAATACTTCCGGGATCATTTAACATTCTGCCGAAAGCATCCTTGATTATGGCAACTCGAGGTTTGAATTTGTTCTTCAGTTCCTTGAGCTTAAGATATGCTGAGCGAGTTTGGCCCTTTTGATTTTCTGTCTCCAACTCCATTGTAGCTAATGTTAAATGAATCTTGGCTGAAAGCGGGAGTACTAGAGGAATGTCTATCTGTTTTTCATTGATTATGCAAAGGCATTTGACTGTGTGGACCACAACAAACTGTGGCTGACTCTGAGAAGAATAATTATCCCAGAACACTTGATTGTGCTAATATGATACTTATACTAGGACCAGGAGGTAGTCATTAAAACAGAGCAGGGAAATGCTGCATGGTTCAAATTTGGGAAGGGTGTA
Organism: Elephantulus edwardii; assembly: GCF_000299155.1. Lineage (NCBI taxonomy): Eukaryota > Metazoa > Chordata > Mammalia > Macroscelidea > Macroscelididae > Elephantulus > Elephantulus edwardii. The sequence continues at coordinate 20,905,649 of NW_006399762.1, forward strand.
TACCAGGGATGTGTTCTATCTTCATACCTTTTCTACCTGTATGCAGAAGAGATTATCCAGGATGCTAGGCTGTATGAGGAGAAGTGTGTCACCAGGATTGGTGGAAGATCTGTCGACAAATCTAAGTTGCCCCTGATCCAGGCCATGGTCTATACAATTACTTGCTATGCATCAGAGAGCTGAACAATGACTAGGGATAATATTAGGAAAGTTGTTGTTTTTTAGCTGTAGCATTGAAGAGAAATATTGAGTAGACCATGGACTGCTAGGAGAACAAACAATTTCATCATAGAGAGGGTGAAGTCATGCTGCTCCTTGGAGGCAAGGATTCTGAAGCTCCGTCTGACATACTTTGAACATGTTTCAAGGCAAAATCAGTTCTTGGAGAGGGACGTCATACTTTGTAGGGTGGAGGGACACTTCAGGAGAGGAAGACCTTTGATGAGATGGATTGATTCAGTAGCTGGACTAATGGCAATACGTATGCCGGAGAAAATAAAACTGGCAAGGGATAGAGCAGGTTTTAGGGCTGTTGGGCACAGGGTCATTATGAGTCGCAGGCAACTTGACAGCACATAATAACAACAACAACAACAACAGCATTCATATCACATGCAAGCAAAATACTACTAAAAATATTCAAGCTGTATGTGGAACAAATCAGTGAAGAAGCTAAACTCTATGAAGAAAAATGTGCCATCAGGATCAGAGGAAGACTCACCAACAACCTGCACAGTGCAGATGACAATATCTTACTTGCTTCAGAAGATAAAAAACTACAGTCTTCATCATCAAGAAGATAAAATTCCTCATCACTGTACCAATAAGAAACATCATGATAAGTAAAGACAATATTGAAATTGTCAACTAGTTCATCTTAGGAGATCAGGTGAAGGCCCACTCCAACATACTGAGGAGCAATGATGTTAGTTTGAAAGCAACCAAGGTGCACCTTAGTTTAAAACTATGATCTTTTCAATCACTTGTTATACAACTGAGAGCTGGACAATGAATAGGGATGACAGAAGAAATGATATCTTGAGTTATGATATTGCATAAGTATACTGAATATCTCATGGACTGCCTAAAGAACAAATAAGCCTTGGAAAGAGTACAGCGAGGGTGCTCATAGAGGCAAGGATGGCAAAGCTTTGTTTCACACACTTTGGGTGTGTTGCTAGGATAAGCTAATCCTTGGAAAGAGACCTCATGCTATGAAAGATGGAGGGTTGGTGAAAGAAAGACCTTCAATGAGATAGATTGACATGGTGATGCAGCAGTGGGCTCAGGTATGTCAGAGATGCTGAAGATGGCACAGGACAGGAGAAAGTTCAGATCTGTACTATGAGTCTTACTCCACCAGACAACACCAAACAACAACAATGGTGTTGTACTGAAAATATTGTATTTGTCAGGATTATCCGATGTTGTTATTCTAATTGCATTATGAAGATGTACCTTTTAAAAATTATTTTGTATAACTAAAAATTTCTTCACATAGCAGTGAATAAATGTTTTTCTCCCTTATAATAATTTTTATTATTATACTCAAGGGTCCTGTACAAGAATTTCTTATTCAAACCGAACTCATATTTTGTACACTCTTTTCATAAAATGTTTACTTTTCTTGTTAATATATAGCTATCTGTATGTTGAAATAAAATACCTTTTAAAAAGTGCAAAGCAGCATCCCTTCAAGCCCAACTCTATTACTTTCAGATGACTTTTGTATGGAAGTCACATTTTCATTATCTTTTTTTTTCTATTAATCTCATGCAGAATTCCATTTCAGACTCATGTTTCTTAAATAGAACGAGCAGGTGGGGTTATATTAGGAATCTGATGACTTGCACATATACATTATAGATAACATTTCTGAAAGTTGAAAAAAAATGTGGCTCCATAGACCATTTCACAGGATGATTAAAATGTTCACCTTATAGTAGTGTGTCTCTAAAGAAACGAATCTTGTTTTGAGCATGAATACTATGTACAAACTAACGAAATAAATGATATTTAAAATATTGGTTATAATTTTATTTTGCTGCCCAAAGTGTGACATTTTAATAGAATACTCTTATTTCCAATCTATTTTATTTCTTACTTTTTTAAACATATATACAGCATTATTTATTTTCCTAACATTATTATATGTTTATATGTATATATATTGACAAAAATATTGTATAAGGCATAATTTAGACATTTTTATGTCTAAATATTCAGTCATTGTAGAAAATAGTTGAAATAGTGTTATGTTGTTAGAAGTATAATGTATTGGAAACAGCTATTGTTAAACATAAATCCAGGATTTATTACTTAATAAGGGATATGGCACGGTTCAGGTAAGTTGTTCTAGGATTGCTATGAGTTGTACTCGCCTTTGTGGCACCTAAAAATAACAACTTTTAGAGATGTAACAACTAATAAAAGTCATTAATTTTTATCAACTTAAAAAATGAAGAGTAATTTTTCGTTCTTATAGCTATTAAAGAATGTAATGTAAATAAAATATAAATTAGAAATCTTTTTACATAGTTCTCTAAAGTAGTAATCATTAATACTATATTTTATCACTTGGATCCTTTAATGTCTAAACTATGACTTTAAACATCTTCTTTAGAATTTGAATTTTCTTAATTCAGTAAACAACAAATTTTATTATTACATAACTCTCACATTCCTTAGATTAAATGGAATGTAAATTAAATAATCAAAATAATATCTAAACCTACAGGAAATAGTTGATTGAGTGAGATTTTAACTATTCTTGTGTGTATATTTTTCTGTCAGTTGAATCCTTCCATTAGTTCAAGATTGTTAGCAGTATCTGACAGATTAGAGAATGGTTAAGTAGCTAATAATAACAGGAAAATTATGCAATGTGCAAATATTCCTAGCAATTTTCACTCACATATATAGTTGTTTTAGGTTTACTTTCTACAATTTTGATAATAACAATATTGCTATTAAATTAATTGTTGTTGTTGTTAGATGCCATCAAGTCAAGTACAACTCATAGAGACCCTCTGAACAAAAGGTCTGAACCTTGCTCTATCCAGTATCATCTTTATACTTGCTGACATACGATAGCTCATTGTGGCAGTCACCTTGCCAATCCACCTGGTTAAGGGTCTTCCTCTCCTTTGCTGAACCTCCACTCTTCCCAACATCATGTCCCTCTCCAAGGAATAGCCGCTCCTAGCTAGAAGACAGCTACCTGACCAACTGACTTGAAGAGATCCATATTTATTCCCATTTCAAAAAAAAAAGATTACCCGACAGAGTGTGGAAATTATTGTACAATATCACTCATATCACATGCAAGCAAAATCCTGCTAAAAATTATCCAGAAAAGACTGGAATAGTACATTGACAGAGAACTACCAGAAATACAACCTGGGTTTAAAAGAAGCTGTGACACCAGAAACATTTTCACCAAAGTCAGACGGATCTTGGCAGAAATCAGAGCACCAGAGAAATATCTATCTTTGTTTCATTGACTGTGAAAAGGCTAATGTGGATAATATAACTAACTATGAATATGACTATGTGGATAACAAATTGTGATTAAGCTTGAGGAGAAGGGTAATCCCAGAATAGTTGATTGTGCTTATGTGAAATCTATAGACCAGAAAGCAGTCCTTAGAACAGAGCAGAGAAACATTACATGGTTCAAAATGAGCAAGGGAGTGTGTCAGGAATGTGTTCTGCCTCCGTACCTTTTCAAGGCTGGGTTTTCTGAGGAGGTATGTGGCATCAGGATTGGAGGAAGACTCATCAACAACCTATCTTATGCAGATGACACAATCTTGTTTGCTGAAGCTGAGGAAGACCTGAGGCGCTTACTGCAGAAGGTCAAGGACTATATTCTTCAATATGTATTGAACCCCAGTATTAAGAAAACAAAGATTCTCACTACTGGGCAATTTGTCAACACCATGATGAATGGAGAAGAGATTCAGTTGTTAACAGTTACAGCTTTCTTGACTCTGCAATCAACACACTCAGTACCAAGAGTCAGGAAATCAAAAGATGAATTGCACTAGGTAATCTGCTGTCAAAAAAAATATTACAAAAGAATTGATGCCTTTGAGCTGTGATGCTGGAGAAGAGTCTTGAACATACCATAGAATAAGTCTGTCGTGGAGAGGGGGAAACCATGTCTTCCTTGGAGACTAGGATTTTGAAACTCTTTCTCATATACCTTACTAGGCCATGTGGCTAGGAGAGATCAGTCCTTGGAGAAAGAGATCATGTTCAGAAGGGTGGAGGGATAGCACAGGAGAAGACAACCCCATATGAGATGGATTGATACAGTAACTGGGACAATGGCATAAGTAAGTGTGTCAAGTCAGAGAGACTGGCTCAGGACAGGCAGATTTCAGAGCTATTGTACATAAAGTCACTATGAGTGGCAGGTGACTCAATAGTACAGAACAAAAAGCAACATGCCTAAAGCGTGTGAGGTGAGGTCTCATCATTCGTTCTTCTAAAGAGCATTCTGCTGAACCCTCTCCAAGACATATATATTTGTTCTCCTGGCTGCCCATGAGATGTTCAGGGCTCATCTCCAACACCATAGCTCAAAGGCATCAATTCTTCTTCTGCCATCCTTATTCGTTGTCAGTTCTCAGATGCATAGCAAGTGATCAGAATGGCCATGACCTGAATTAGACGCACCTTAGTACTCAAACTGACAAAAGTTACTTCTCAATAATTTGGAGAGGTCCCTCACTGCAGATTTTCCCCATGAAATTCATCTCCTTGTTTCCTGACTACTGGTACCAAGGCTGTTAATTGTGAATCCAAGCAAGATGAAGCTGTTGACAGTATCAATCTCCTCTCCATCCATCATAATGTTACTTATTGGTCCAGTAGTAATAATCTTTGTTTTCTGGACATGGAGATAATATTCAAACTGAAGGCTGCATTCCATGATCTTCTGAAACAAGTTTTTCGAGTTCTCCTCACTTTAGCAAGCAAGGTATCATCTGTATAATACAGATTACTGATGAGTCTCTTTCCAATCCTGCGGTTACACTCCTCTTGATAGAGTCCAGCTTCTTGGAAAACTAGCTCAGCATACAAATTGAATGAGTATGGAGAGAGAATACTACCCTGACACAGTTTGTTGGATTTTTTTTCTCAATTTTAAACCAAATAGTGTCCACCTACTCTCGTCACACAATAGCCTCTTAGTTCAGGTCCAGGTTCTAAATCCTGCTTGAACTTCTGATAGTTTCCTATCTAAGTACTATTCTAGCCTCATTTGAATGATCTTCAGCAGTATTTTGTTTATATGTGATATTAATGATAGTGTCCGATAGTTCCCACGTTTGGTCGGATCCCCTTTCTTGGGGATAGGAATAAATATAAACCTCTTCTAATCTGTTGGCCAAACAGCAGTCCTCCAAATTTTCTGGCATGGACTGACGAGAGCCTCCAAGGCTTTATCTGTTGATTGAAACAAGTCAATTGGTATCCCAATGATTCCTGGGACCTTATTTTTTGCCAGTGCTTCAGTTAATCTTAGTTCATTCGAATATATACATATGCACATATATGTGTATGTATACACATCCAGGCATATGCATGAGCCTGAATGGTGCAAGCAGTTTACAATTGGTTGCTAGATTAAAAGTTGTAAATTACTGCAGAAGAAAGGACTGATAACACTGATTTTATAAAAAAATTAAACCAAATAAAATTCACTGCCGTGGGGTTAATTCCAATCAGAAAAATTTAAAGGATAACTATACAATTTGTCAAGTGCTTCAACCATGACATTAACATAGCTCTTTCCTTTAAGTGTTACATCCAGGAAAACCTCATAAAGCAGTTCTACTAATTGGAATGTGGCTACTATAAGTCTGAATCAAAGGACAGACTCAAATTTTATTGCAGTGGAGTTGTAACTGACATGGCTGATACTTCACTGCATACTCAAGGCTGTGCATTATACAGGAGAAAACTGCTTATCTTTCTCCTTCAGAGGTGCTAGAGAATTTGCTGGAGATATGATCTTTGAGTTAGCATCACATCTCCCTACAGACTACATCACCAGACTGCCTAACATGATATGTTCATATATTGTTATTACTAAGTGAAATCGAGTCAAGTATGACACTTGACAACTTCATGAAAACAGATCTGAACCCTGTGTCATCCTCACAGTCTCTAGCATGCTCAAGCCCACTTCTGCTATGACTATCTCAACCCATCTGAGGGTCTTCATCTCTTTCACCATCCCACCACCTTCCCAAGAAAGATATCCTTTCTCCAAGGAATAGCCTGTCCTGCCAACATGCTCAAAATATGTGAGATGAATTTTCATCATCTTTTCCTCCAAAGAGCCCTCTGGCTTCACATTCTCCAAGATATATCTATCTGTTTGGGTTTTTGGCAGTTCATGAGATATTTAGCATTTTTATTCAACACTGCAGTTCAAAGCCATAAAGTCTTCTCTGCCATCCTTAATCACAGTCCAGCTCTCAAATGAATAGCGAGTGACTGAAAATAACATTGCCTGAATCTGGTGTACCTTAGTTCTCAAACTAACGTCATTGCTCCTCAGTACTTTAGAGAATACCCTGACTACACACTTTCCCAGTGAATATGTCTCCTAATCTCCTGACTGCTAGTTATTGTTGTTATGTGCTGTCGAGTCGCCTGTGACCCTATGCACATCATCTTTGAACCGTGCTATATCCTGAGTCAACCTTACTGTCTCTGACACAGCTACCCTCATTATCCCAGTCAATGGGTCAATCCATCTCTTTGAGAGTCTTCCTCTCTTGCACTGTCCCTCCACCCTTCTAAGCATGATATCCCTCTCTAAGGACATCTGGTAACATGCCTGAAGTATGCCATATGGAAATTCAGAATCCTTGCCTCCAAGGAGCAGCCTTGTTTCACCCTCTCTTTTACACGTTGTCCTGACTGAGTGACTGCATTTTGCTACTAACCCGGATTATAACATCTTGACTTCCTCAATATTGTTCTATGTGATCTGTAAACTATTACTTTGGATTTGGGGCCCAGTAAAGTAGTAAGATTGATGTTGACATGAGAAGAAAGAGATACAGGAGTGCGAGGAACATGTCCGACTTCATAGGAATTAGTTTTATGCTGTTAATGCTTTTGATGAGGACAGTTTCCTTTTGTGAAATTGGTAAAGGTCAGATTTGGTCGTCCCCATGTGGGCTTTGGTCTTTTTACACAAGTCAATGCAACAAACTGACATTTTGTGACTGTATCCAGTGGGAATAACTAAATAAACTCAGCGACTATATTTCTAATAATCACTTAATGGACATAACTTTTGTAATTAACTGCTTCATATATGTTTGATGAGTACAGTACAGGATTAGGATATCTCTCTTTTTTTTTTTTTTTTTTGCAAGCTCACTTAATGTTTTGCCTATATACTCAGGATTAGCAGAAAGAGCTGCTAACACTACATCTACAGCTTATGTGCAATTATAGCAATGCCTACCAGATGCCTCATAGATTCGTGAGCCAAGCAAGTGACATGAAAAAGCTGGTACAAAAAAGTAGACATCAGAGAGGCCCTTGAGGAACGAGCTCCAGTTTCATAAGCAGTAACATTTTAATGTGAACACTTCTAAATTGTACACTTCCCAGGCCATTTGGAGCCAATATGAATTCTCTAAAAGCATGGTAGGTTTCAAAACCTCATACAACAGGGAGGAAGGACATTCTGCCAATTACACCAAATATTTGATACTTCTGCACAGCTTTAATTTAGGCCACCCCAATGTAACACCATAGTAATCCCATGCACCCACTATATTAAAATCACTTAATAAAATGATTGCTTCTAAAATACATTAATATAAATGACCAATTTAGCAAACAGCTGAATACCATATTTCTTTTTTTGTCTACAGTAAGGGCTGCTTTACCACAAACATCTTGGAAAAACATGACTTCTCCCATCTGCTACAAATCAATGTGAATCAGATCCTAGTAGTCATATTGCCTTTTGTCTATTCTGGGTACATAAAACATACAATCTGCAGTGAAGGTAAATGAGATGCCCTGCCATTCTCTGTATGCTAAGGAGCTCACTCTGTTAAATAGACTGCAGTGCACCCTGGGAAGTGTTGGAACTATGCCTGCAGTTCTATTTGTTCAAGTAGCTCATCTTGAAAGCCTGCCCAACCTCAGCTGTAGACTTGGAAGATACAAAGCAAGCAATTTGGATTTTCCAAATCATCAGTCCCTGCAAAGGGAGTGAAGAGTCCAGGAACAACAAAGTCGCTAATTCTTAAGTAACTAACCCCATGAGATGGAGATCATCTGAAGAAACTCAGCCACTTCTGTGAGCTCATTGAGAGAGAGAATGTGAGTCTGTCAGTGTGTGTGTGCGTGTGTGTGTGTGTGTGTGGTGTGTGTGTGTGTGCTCATCTTCATAAGGGTGACTGGAATATGTTTGCTATCATTTCCCAACATCTGTGCTTACTGTTGCCTTTCCAACACAAACTTCCAGATTTTGTGTCACAGCTGTGGTGAAGCTGGCAACTGGTATGGCAAGAAATCTCCCCCTGCCTCTGTGTACAACACAAAACTTTCAGAGCCAGTGCTAAGAGTTCAAAGCCTTTCACGAAAGCAAGTCTTCATTCACAGACAAGGCTATGAGGTCTTTAAAATGGTTTCATAATGACCGCAAATGTGACAATCGTATGTGGATGGACTAAAGAATCTTGAAAGAAATCTCATTTCTATGCTCAGAATTAGCATTCTATGTGGGATTATATCCATACTTTTTGCATTTTTCATAGAGACTTGTCAAGTGTAAATTTTTTTGTGGAAAAGGTTAATTGGAAAATTTTCACTGCTACATAGCAGGATTACTTGAGTTATTGCTAGTTTTTCATATAATTATTTTCTGTGTTGGTAAGGAAAAATTATTTTTTCTACTATGTATTAAAACATATTAATTCTTTTTAAATACATTTGTAAATAAACATACAAAACAACAATAAAATACTATAAAAATGCTAAGGGAAGTTTGTGACAATTGCTTTTTTTAAATCACCAAATCTTTATTCTGTATATGAATGCATCTGAATAATTATTCCACGTCAACCAGAGTCTATGAATAAAACAGTAGGACACATAATTTGGCAAGAACACAAAAATGCTTATTTGAAAAAATCATTCATTTGCAATAATTGCACATTTGATCCTAATCTCACTGTTTAAAACTTAAATTATAGCCTGAAATATTACATCACCAAAGATAAAAAGTGCTATATGACTTTCTTAATGGTCACGTCAACATAAATTTTGTATTTTTGCTTATAAATAAACATACTTTTATGTTAAATTATTTTCCAGTACTTCCCTTCTCTATGAATTTAATACAGTAATACTCATGTCAGAATGTTGAATTGCTACTTCCTGAAATGCTCTCTGGATGAGCTAAAACATATAGGCTTTTTACTTGTTAGTTTTGTTTTCTTTCTTTTCCTGGTTTGTTTATCAATGTAAAAGAAAGATAACTAGCATATTACATAAAAGGGAAGACGGTGAACGTTGATTCACTTGAGAAATGCTGTCAGAAATCCCAAGATAAGAAGTCAGATTTGGTAAAGCAGGTCAGCAAAAATGAGGGAAGTTCTCAGTGAGATGAATTGGACACAATAGCTGCACCAATGAGCTGAAACACACTAAAAATGGTGGAGATGGTGAAGACACTATTGATATTTCCTGTTGTACTTATGGTCTCCATGAGTCTTAGTTGATTCGATGCTAAATAACTACAACCGGCAAAAGACATGTGTTTGGATTTATACTTGTATATAATGAATAAAGTTCTGAGTATATTGAATGCATATTTTATGTTAAATTTCCTAATTGTTTTATTTCTGTAAACTGACTCTACTCTGTGCATGCTAGTTTGTAACATACTAGGATGGTGAAGAGTTTGACATTGTTAGTAGCTTTAGTTTGCTTGGCTACATAGACAACCCTCCTGGCACCAGCAGCCAGGAAGTTAAAAGACATGTTGCGATGGGAAAGTCTGCTGCTAGGGACCTCTCCAAAGTACTGAAGAGCAGTGGTGTCACTCTGGAGACTAAGGTGCACCTGATACAGGCCATGGCCTTTGCAATCACTTGCTATGCATCAGAGAGTTGGACAGTGACTAGGGAGGATAGAAGGAGAAGTAATGCCTTTGAGTTGTGGTGCTAGAGAAGAGTATTGTATATACCATGGACTGCTAAGAAAACAAACAGGTTCATTCTAGAGAGGGTTAAACCAAGCTGCTCCTTGGAGGCAAGGATTTTCAAGCATTGCCTAACATACTTTGGACATGTTGTAAGAAACCAAGTTTCTCCTTGAAGGCTGAATTTGAATCTCTCTTTTGCAGACTTGTGCATGTGGCCAGGAGGGACTGACCCTTGGAGAAGGAGGTCATGCTTGGGAGGGTGGAGGGACAATGCAGGAGATGAAGGCCCTCTATGAGGTGGATTCATTCAGTGACTGGGGTAATGAGGGTAGGAGTGTCAGAGACAGTGCGATTGACACAAGACAGAGTAGGGTTTAGGGCTGTTGTACATAGGGTCGCTACTAGTTGTAGGAGACTTGACGGCACATTACAACAATAACAGGACACTTCTTCAGAATAAATCAATAAATATCTAATATTCAAATAGTTTAAAGCTTAATTTTAATAGAAAGTAAATACTTTTAAATGGATACAGAGAGTTAAAAAATACTGAATTATCTTGAAATATATTTTAAAATTACTTTCATTCTCATAATCAAAATTGTCAAGTAAAAAAAAAGATCACATTTTATCATTATCAACTGAAGAAAGTTAAGCAGACGTGTGTGTGTTTACTGTGTGAAATAACCGGACTACACTACAGCTCAAAGATCACTACTACACACCCAGTAGCTACTCCAATAGAGAATGATGAGTCAGTCTCTTCTCCTAATGACTTACGTGTCTAGAAACCTGACAGAAGGTCGCTATGACCCACACATGTGGGTTTGGCTTGATTTTGGGTTTGGGGCAGTTTTTTTCCCTGGTTTCGGCTTTTTTCTTTTTGTGTGTGTTTTGTTTTAAAATTCTCCACTCCTAATTAAACCATGCGAATTAAGATTCAGCCTTGTACTCTCAGTAAACCATTGTTCCTTCCTAGACACTGGTGTGGGCAATTTAACATGATCTGAGGCAAACAAAATAAATAGCCAATTTTATTATTTTTATTGATGATGTTTTTGTTAGTATGTGCTGATGAGTCAACTGTGACTCATAGTGACCCTACATATAACAGCTCTGAATCCTGTTTTGTCCTAAGCCAGTCTCATAGACTCAGATACACATACTCCCGTTGCCCTAGTCACTATATCAAACTATCTTATATTTGGGGTCTTCCTCTACTGCACTGTCCTTCCACTTTCCAAGTGTGAGGTCCTTCTCCAAGGATCAGTCCCCCCTGGCCACATGCACAAGGATGTAATACAGAACTTTAAAATCCTAGCCTTCAAGGAGAAACTTGGTGTTTCTCTCTTCAGGACAGACTTATTTGTTTTCTTGGCAGTCCATGGTGTGGTCAAGTCTCTTCTCCAGAACTACAACTCAAAAGCATCAATTCTTCTTCTATCATCCTTAGTCATTTTCCAGCTCTCTGATGCATAGCAATAACTTCAAAGACCATGGACTGGATCGGGCTCATCTTAGTCTCTAGACTGAAGTTGCTTCTCAGTATTCTGGAGAGATCCCTGTCAGCAGATTTATCTAATGTGATTCGTCTTTTGATTTCCTGAATGCTGGTGGCAAGAGCTGTGGAGTTGAGTGTGGGGCGGAGCAAGCTGTCACTGTTACCAACTTCAATCTCTTATTCATCAATCATAATGCTGCCAATTGGCCCAGTGGTGAGAATCTTTGTCTTATTGATGTTGAGTTCAATCTATATTTGAAGACTAAAGTCCTTGACCATCTGCAGCCAGCGCTTCAGGTCCTCCTCAGTTCTGGCAAGCAAGATTGTGTCATCTGCATAACATAGGTACTTGATGAGTCTTCCTCCAATCGTGATGCCACATACCTCCTCATAAAGTCCAGCCTCCTGAATGATCTGTTCTGCATATAGATTGAAAAAGTGTAGAGACATTATGCATCCTTGACTCATTGTGAACCATGCAGTGTTTCCCTGCTTCTCTTCCCTGCTTTATGCTCCAAACATAGGTTTCACATAAGCACAATCAAGTGTTCTGGTTATTTCTTCGACAAGAGAATCAATGTAAGGATTAGAAAAATTGGAACTTAAATTCTAAATTGTAAATGTATGAGAAGAGTTAATCAGTCTTGGTTGAGTTGACCGATTTATGGCGATCCCATGCATGGCACAGAGGAAGAGAACTCTGTAGAATCTTCAGTAGCTGAGCTTTTGAAATTAAGTCCCCAGGCCTTTCTACTGCAGATCCAATTGCTTTGGTTAAAAGTTAAATGCATTCAGGGCCTTCACAGCAATAGTGAGAATTCTGTATGGATCAAATAAAACAACTTTGTACAAACAGAAAAGAGCCTTAGTGGTGCAATGATTAAGCTAACCAAAAGATTAGCTGTTAGAACACACCATTCTGAAGGAACAATATGTCTCAATCTGCTTCCCTAAACATTCATGCCAATGCCAAATCAAACCCACTGTTATTGTTTCCAAATCATCGTGCCCTACTATCAAGATTCTGAGACTGTAAATCTTAACAGAAACAGATTGCTTCATTTTTCTCCCAAGGAGTAATTGGGGTATTGAACTAGCAACCTTTCTGTTAGCACCAGGGTTCCTTTTTATCTCACAGGATTACAGCCTAGGAAACATTATGAACCAGTGCCCCTATAGGAACACTGGGACTCAGATTAAATTCAACAGCAATGTTTTGCTTGAATTAAAGAGGGGAAAAGATGCTTACAGCTTGACAATATGTCAGTTCCTGATTCCATTTATTACTAACTTAGTTTTTTATCAAACTTGCAAAAAGAAGTTTAGTTACATTAACAAGACAGGGTTGTTGTTGGTGGTGGTTTTTGTTGTTATTATTTGATTTTTAACTTAGGCTTATTTGCATTGTTTCTGTCGTTTCTACTCTAAGATTTGATTAGTATAGGAGAACGATATATTATGTGTATTAAAATAAAAATTAAAATACACTTTATTTTTTAATTACTACTTGGTAAAAAAGACACACATGCACATGCACACACACTGTTTTTTCTGTTGTTATAGCGATCCTAAATACAACAGCTCTGAACCCTGCTCTATCTTGAGCCAGTCCGATTGTCTCCAATACACCTCACTCCATATCATCCAGAGTCTTCCTCTCCTTTGCTGTCCCTCCACCTTTCTAAGCATGATGTCCCTCTCCAAGGACTGGTACCTCCTGGCAACATGGCCAAAGTATGTGAGACAGAGCTTCAAAACTCTTGCTTCCAAAAGGGAGCCTGGTTTTACCCTCTCCAGAACAGATCTGTTTGTTCTCTTAGCAGTCCACGGTATGTTCAAGACTTCTCTAGCACCACAAGTCAAAGGTACTTCTATCACTCATAGTCATTGTTCAGTTTTCTGATCCACAGCAAGTAATTGCAAAGAGACATCATTACTCCTTAGTACTCTGGAGAGGTCCCTGACAGCAGAGTTTCGCAATGCAATTCACCTTTTGATTTCCTGACTGCAAGAGTGTTGACTATGAAGCCAAACAAGATGAAGCTGTTAACAGTCTCAGTCTACCTATCATGATGCTGCCAGTCAGCCCAGTGTTGAGAATCTTTGTTTTCTTAATGTTGAACTTCAATCCATATTGAAGGCTGCAGTCCTTGACATTCTGCAGCAAATGCCTCAGGTCCTCCTCAGTTTCAGCAAGCAGGGTTGTATCATCTACAAAGCACAGGTTGTTGAAGAATCTTTCTCCAATCTTGATGCAACATCCCTCCTCATAAATCCCAGCTTCCCAGATGATCTATTCTGCACATAGATTGCAAATGTGTGGAGATAGGATGCATTTTCTGTCATGTCTTAGTACTAATTTCCTTCGGATATATTCCTAGCATTGGAAAAGCTGGGTCATAGGGGATTTATTTCCATGTCCAGCTTTTTGAGAAAGAAAAGCCAAACTGCCTTTCCTAACAGTTATACCATTTTATGATCCTTTCACTATAGTACACTGTTGTTTTTACCTGCCCTCAAGTCAGAACTGACTATAGCTGACCCTCCTGTGGGTTTTCAGAAGCAGTAAATTTCATGGGAGAAGACAGTATATCCTTCTCTTGTGGAACATTTGCTGGATTCAAACCACATGCTTTTGGGTTTGCAGCACAGCTTCTTACCACTAGGACATCAGAATTCCCTACATAGCAGTGCTCTAGAATTCCAATCTCTCTGCCTCCTCCTCACGATGTTGTTAAACTTTTCTACTGCTGGTGAGGTGGGATAGTGTGGTGTTAGCCTAAAAGTTGGCATTGTTTTTTTGTGGGGTTTTTTTTGTCCCATTGCAGTTATCCTTTCTATTCTCTAACCACCTGAACTGCAGACGCATGATCTTGCCAATCATCAACAGCTATGAGACTACGACAAGAGAAAGAAAGAGTTCTTCCCATACTGGGTAGCAACATTTGTGGTGAGTAAAATTTATGGAGGCAAGACTTGAGGGAGACTGGAGCAAGATCTTGGTGAGAGTGAGACCCTGGTTGTAGAGAGACTGTGGCATTGCTGTGTAGAAGCTGTGGCAAGGTATGACCTGAGACTTCTTCCATTTATGCCAACCACAGGAAAAATGTTTGCTGTTCTTGCCAGATGCTTGAAGGAGAAGCTCACTACCCTGAGACAAATCTTCTTGGATGATTTGGGCTTGACTGCTGAACTGAAACCAAAACCTGGACTAATTGAGGAATTGTGCCTTGGAACTTGGACTAAAAACTGCACTTGTTTTGGATAATAGTCTTTACTTCCCTCACTCTCCAACTTACTTCCCTAATAAACTCTATTGTTGATACTATAAATGTGAGTCTATGGATCAGCAACAGAGAAATGAACACTTCGCTGCTGTTGTGACTCTAGAGGAACCATTGGGCTTGACTAAGGGATCTTTATCTGCTTTCAGCTCTGGGGCAGTTAGGAGATGTGCTATTCTTCCTCCTTCTGGCTCTTTCAGAGACATTCATGGTCCTGTGCTCTTATGGCCCATTTTTTCCTCTTTAGAGAGATGGTATCTCATTGTTGCTTTGATTTCTACCTATGATTGACAGAGAACTTGAATATTTCCTCATGTGTTTCTCAGTCATCTAAATTTCTCCCTTTGTGAAGAATCTTCATGTCTTTTGCCCATTTTTTTGTTGTCAGTCTTTTTCTTGTGGAGGCTCCATAGTATTCTGCATATCAGAATTATGAGACTCTAGTCTGAAATGTCATTGCAAATGGAGATATGTGCAATGGCCAACAAATGGCAACACTTAAAATTACTATTAAAGTGAATGGACTGAGAAATTGTAGTACATCCACAAAATTGAATATTATACAGCACTAAGGAACATCAATTTAGTAAAATGCTATATAACATGAGACACAGTCTAGAGAGCGTTGTGCTGAGTGAGATAACTAAGTTATACAAGGACAAATACTGCAAATATTCTGAAACTAAAAGGATGACTGAGATAGATAGATAGATAGATAGATAGATAGATAGATAGATAGATGATAGAGATGATAGAGATATATTCAAAAGAGAAAGGGGAAGAGGACAAGAGAAGAGGGGGAAAATTCAGTGAGATAAAAGAGGTGAAATAAACTGTTTTATGAGTGGTCATATTGTTCTATGGCAATCTCTTCTCATGTAAGTACTCAGCAACAACAGACTTAATGAGGGTTTTGTGTCTTGTTGGAGGACACCAGTATTCAAGAAAGTATCATCTTAGAAGTAGACTCTCTCATTCATTCATTTCTGTTGAGTCTGAACTGCCTCATAATTGAGTCTGCAGCAGGTTTCCAGAGGCTGTAAATCACACTGGATGAAAAGGAACACCTTTCTCTCTTTAGTCTGTAGAACACTTGGTGGATTTGAACTATCAGAGAGGTGCCACTGCCTTCAGGTGAGCAACAAAAATTTCTATGACATTTGTCTCTAAGGATCCCTGGAAATAAAAGAAAGAATTAAAAAGTGAGAGAATACCAATGTCTCATATATCCCTGAAGACTCAGTTATAGTGTGAACTTTTGAGAGCATAATATTCTGACAATAAATTCTTTACTTTATTGAAGCTAGGTGTTCTCCTTTGCATCTGAACAATCTTGCTTTAAAACTACTCTGCAAACACTAAACTTTCAGTTATAGAACTAGTTGATGTTCACTCTTTCATGTATTACCATCAAGTTAGAACTTGTTCATAGATGAACTTTCAGCTTGTTTTCAGAGCCTATCAATCACACAAGATAAGTTTGCCCATTTCCTTCTTAGGAAATCTGTATGTAATACAAGATGAATTAATTATACCATCTTTTTCGTCCATATTGTCAGCAAAGTGATAATTTATGACACACTTCTAATGCACAAAGGAAATTACCACAGTTTGGTTTGACAGCTACAGGTATGTTTGGTTGGATCATTTTAAAGTCCCACCAACAATGCCTAAAAGTTTCAATCCCTTGCCAAACTTGCTAATATTTATTGTGTTTTATCCTGTTAAACCTTGCTATTGCTGCTAGGGTGAGATGGTATCTTATTGTTATTTTAATTTGCATATCTCTTAGGACTAGGGATTTTGAACATTTCCTCATGTGTGTCAGATATCTCCCTTAGTGAAAAGTCTTTTCATGGTTTTGTTTGTTTGTTTGTTTGTAATTGAACTATCAATCTTTTTCTTGTGTAGGCATTGTAACATTCATTCTTAAATTTTATTTATGAGTCCCTTGTCTGAAAAATCATTGCCAAATATGTTTCCCAATCTATGGGCTTTCTCTTTACCCTAATGGAAAACATTCCATTTGTTTATTTGATTCTTTCCTAGTTGTTCATTTTGGGTATGTTTGCAAGCCTGTTCATGTCATACACTGGGACATTAAAATCTTTTCCTACTTTTAAAATCTGATGATCTTTATGGATTTTGACTTTATCACCAGAGCTCTGATCCAATTTGAGTTGTTTTTTCTGATTGAAATGAGATGTGGATACTCTTTCAGTTTTTGCAGGTAGATGGCAGCCATTTTTCCATTTAATGGTTTCACATCTTTGTTAAATATCAATTGACCATAGGTAGATGGGCTAATTTCTGAGATCTTGATTATATTCCATTAGTCTATGTACCTGCTGTTGTACCAGTACAATGATGTTTAATTACTATGTAGGTACATTAGGTTGGATATCAGAGAGTGTGATGTGACCTCCTTAATTTTTTTTTCAGAAGAGCTTTTCTTATTCAGGTAGATATCTTTCCTTTCCAAATGAAATTGGAAATTGCTTTTTGTATCTCCTTAAAGATAAAGATTAGTATCAATATTGGGACTAAGTTGAACCCACTTTTGATAAGATTGTCATTTTCACAATGTTGATTCTTTCTAGTCATGAAAAAGGAAAATTTTTCCAATTAATTGGATGTCCTGTGTTTTGGTAGTATTATTTTGTATATTTGTATTATTGTTTTCATTATATAGGCTGTTTTTGAGCCTCTGGTTCAGCTTGTGGTTAACTGTTATGAATGGTGTTACCCTCTCCAGCATGACAGCCTTCTCCAAAGACTGTCTTTGCAACATGCCCAGAGTATGTCAGATGGAGCTTCAGAATCCTTGCCTTCAAGGAAAGCTTGGTTTCATCCTCTCCAGGACAAACCTGTCTGTCTTGCTAGTTGTTGTTGCTGTTGTTGTTATGTGTCGTCGAGTCATTTGCGACTCATAGCAACCCTATGTACAACAGCCCAGCCCTAAACCCTGCTCTATCCTGTGCCAATCTCATTGCCTCTGACACACCCATCCCTATTACCCCAGTCACTGAATCAATCCCCCTCATAGAGGGTCTTCCCCTCCTGCTCTGTCCCTCCACTCTACCCAGCATGATGTCCCTCTCCAAAGACCTGTCTCTCCTTACAACATGTCCAAAGTATGTCAGATGTAGCCCCAGAATCCTTGCCTCCAAGGAGCAGCCTGGTTTAACCCTCTCTAGGTTTTGCTAGTAGTCCATGGTATATTCCACACTCTTCTTTAGCACCACAGCTCAAAGGCATCAATTTCCCTTCTATCATTCGTAGCTATTCCCCAGCTTTCTGATGCATAGTGAGTAATTGCAAAGACCATGGCTTGAATCAGGTGCACCTTAGTCTGCAGACTGACATAATTGCTCTTCATTATGCCAGACTTTCCTAAAGCAATTATTCTTTTGATTTTCTGGTTGTTGGTACCAAGTGTGTTAACTGTGGAGCCAAGCAAATGGAAGCTGTTAACAATTTCAATCTCTTCACTCTCTACCATGATGCTGCCAATCAGCCCAGTGGTTAGAATCCTTCTTTTCTTGATGTTGAGCTTCAATCTATATTGAAGGCTGCAGTCCTTGACCATCTGCAGCAAATATCTCAGACCCTTCTCAGAAGCAATACTTTTATCAATTTTTGCCAATATTAAAGCCTCTTATTTCTTTCTCTTGCCTAAGGTCCTAGTTAGTTCCCCTACAATATTGAACAGGATGGATGATAATGACCACCATTACCTCATCATTATTTGCTAGGAAATTGCCTATAGGCTCTCACCATTGAGAATAATACATTTTTTATTTTAAACTATGTTGATGAAAACAAGATTTTAATGAAGACTATCCAAAAACGACTGGAACAGTACATCAACAGAGAACTACCGGAAGTCCAGCCTAGTTTCAGAAGGAGTCGTGGTACCAGAGATATTGTAGCTGATATTAGATGGATCTTGGCTGAATGCAGGGAATACCAGAGGAATGTCTATCTGTGTTTCATTGACTATGCAAAGGCATTTGACTGTGTAGATCATAACAAACTGTGGCTGACTCTGAGAAGAATGCAAAACTTATACTTGGACCAGGAGGCAGTCATCAGAACAGAGCAGGGGAGCACTGCATGGTTCAAAATTGGGAAGGGCGTACGCCAGGGATGCATCCTATCTCCATACCTTTTCAACCTATATGCAGAACAGATTATCCGGGAGGCGGGGCTCTATGAGGAGAAATGTGGGGTCAAGATTGGTGGACGATTTATCAACAATCTGCGTTATGCGGATGACACAACCCTACTTGCTGAAACTGAGGAGGACCTGAAGCGCCTGCTGCAGAGTGTCAAGGACTGCAGCCTACAATATGGATTGAGGCTCAATGTCAAGAAGACAAAGATTCTCACCACTGGACCAATTGACAGCATCAGGATGGATGGTGAAAAGATTGAGATTGTACACAGCTTTAGTTTGCTTGGCTCCATAGTCAACAGTCTTGGCACCAGCAGCCAGGAAATTAAAAGGCGCATTGCCATGGGAAAGTCTGCTGTTAGGGACTTCTCCAAAGTGCTGAAGAGCAATGGTATCTCTTTGGAGACTAAGGTGCGTCTGATACAGGCCATGGTCTTCGCAATCACCTGTTATGCATCAGAGAGTTGGACAATGACCAAGGAGGATAGAAGGAGAATTGATGCCTTTGAGCTGTGGTGCTGGAGAAGAGTATTGAGAATACCATGGACTGCTAGGAAAACAAACAGATTTGTCCTGGAAAGGGTTAAACCGGGTGGCTCCTTGGAGGCAAGGATTCTGAGGCTCCGTCTAACATACTTTGGACATGTTGTGAGGAGAGACTGGTCCTTGGAGAGGGACATCATGCTTGTGAGGGTAGAGGGACAGCGCAGGAGAGGAAGGCCCTCTATGAGGTGAATTGATTCAGTGACTGGGATAATTGGGATGGGAGTGTCAGAGACAGTGTGATTGGCACAGGACAGAGCGGAATTTAGGGCTGTTGTATATAGGGTTGCTATGAGTCGCAGGCGACTCGATGGCACATAACAACAACAATAACATGTTGATGAAATTCCGCTTGATTCCCATTTTGTTGACTGTTTTAGTCAGGAAGATGTGTTGGTATTGTGGAAGTACTTTTCTATATCAGTTGATAGGATCCTGTGATTCTTGTCTTTGTTAAACTGATATAATAAATTATAAATTATTTTTCTTACGTTGTACCCTATTTACATGTCTATTATGAATCTATCTCACTTGGTCATGATAATTTTTTTATATAGTGTTTCATTCTATTGGCTAAAATTTTGTTAAGAATTTTTGCATCTGTGTTCATGAGAGATATTGGTCTATAGATTTCGTTTTTAGTATAGTCTTTGTCTGGTGTTAGTATATACTTGTGTCATTGGATGACACTGATTGTGTTACTTCTTTTTATATATTTTGCAATAATTTAAAGAAAATTCGTGACAGTTCATCTCTGAATATTTGATAGAATTCATGGGTGAAGCCTTCTGGACCAGGGATTCTTTTGGTTGGGATATTTTTTTATGACACATTTAATTTCCTCTTTTGTGATGAGTCTGTACAAATGTTCTACTTCTGTCTGTGTCAATTTAGGCTGAGAGTGAGTTTATAGGAAAATTTATTTCCTCTAGATTTTCAAATTTATTAGAGTCTAGGTTTTCATAATATTTCATCATTATCTTTTAAATTTATTATCAATTATGCTATCATTCACTTTATACAATTATTCGTATATATGGACATATAATTTTATTCATACATGTACATTTAATTTTATGTAATCTTTTCTGTGCATTGTTGTGTGTGTGTGTGTTTATTCTGATTTATTTACAAAGTTTGAATACATTGTTTTTCACAAAATATCCTTCCCATTTCCTTTACCCCACCCACCCATCAAATTGTGCAACCCTCTGTTTAACTCTCTATCACCCATCTTCAGTCCTATAGTTCCACACTTCTGCTGCCTTGGATCTTCACATTAAGTCTACAATAAATGCTCCAAATCATGGGCAATTAAAGAGAAGCTAATCAAAACTTCAATGAGGTTCCATCTAACTCCAGTGGCAGTGGCAAAATTTAACAGGACAGCAAGTAATAAATATTGGAGAGGATGTGGTGAGATAGAAACTCTTTTACATTGTTGGAGGGATTGTATAATGGTACAACTACTCTGGAAGGCAGTTTGGTGCTTCCTCAAAAAGCTGAAATATAGACGTTCCATATGACCCAGCTATTCCATTGCTTGGAATATACCCCAAGAAAGTGAAAACTGAGGCTCAAACGTAAACTTGCACACCAATATTCACCATCACAAGAACATGGAAACAGCCTAGATGTCCAACAATATATAGATGGATTGAGAAGTTGTGGTACATTCATACAAGGGAATGCTACACAGCACTCAGGAGCAATCATTTTGTATATTACCACCTAATTTGGAAGGGACTGCAGAGCTTTATTCTGAGTGAACTATCTCAGTTCCATAAGAACAAATAGTGGATAAAACCTGCATTATTATCTTTTTAAATTTCATTTGGTTCTGTTGTGACATCACCTCTTCTTTTCTTTTTTTTTATTATTGATTTTAATAGACATTTAGAGAGGTTTTGGATTTCCATTCATTCATTGCCACACTTTTCTCCCTGCCCACCCCTCCCCACAGCTTGCTCCCCCCTCCGAAGAGAAAAAGAAAAAATATTCCTTCATTAGTATACAATTCCCCC
>NW_006399762.1:20928036-20935856 GCF_000299155.1 Elephantulus edwardii
TTTTTACTGGGGAGAGATGATATCTCATAGTTGTTTACCTCTTCATTTTTTATTCAAATTGTTCCTGATTCCCTCCCCTGCTTCATAAAGTTTTCAAATGCTTTCTTCATTTTCTCGACCGTTTCAAAGAATTAGCTTCTGATCTTGTTCATGAATATGATTGTTTCTATTCCATTTACTGTAGGTCTATCCTTATAATATCTTTTTTTCTAGAAGTTGTCATTCTTTTACTATACGTTGAAGATGGTTTTAATTCTTTCTTCTTTTTTGTGTTTGTTTATTACTATGATCTGACCTTAACTGTATTTCAAAGGTTTTGATATATTTTTTTCATTCATTCCAAGGATTTTTACATTTTTTTTAATTTCTTCTATACACCAAAATGATCAAGGGTTTTATTTCATTTTGCTTTCAAGTGGGTGTTTATTTACTCCTCTTTACCCTATTGTTAATTTATAGTTTTGTAAGAGTGTGATCTGGAAAGATATTTTGTATTATTTTGATGCTTTTGAATTTATTGAGGCTTGCATTTTGTCTGATATACAGTTCATTCTGCAAAATGTACCATGGGCACTTGAGAAGAAATAAATTCCATTTTTATTGGGTGGAGTACTCTGAAAAATTAGAGTTGGCTAATTATATATTTTAATTCTTCCACGTTGTAAATAGAACAAAGGCTGCATGAGGACAGCCATATCTGACCTCTACTAATGTCGCAAAAGGTACCTATCCCCATCAACAACATCCACAATACAAAACCAATTCCCTTGAAGTAAAACATGTCCCCCATGCTTCTGTAATTGTCTTTTAATTCCAACACGAATCTCTCCACTCTACTGGGTCTGAAATCTACTACAATAGCTCAGAGAGTACATGGAACCATACTCACAAAATGAGGCTTATTAAGAAAATCAAGAGACTGTAATTCCAGTTTGTAAAAGGATACAATCACTCAGTCAGGACAGCTACTAAAATGTGCTCATAAGTCTCTCAGCCTCTCATCTTTAGACCAGTATTACAAAGCTCATTGTTGTTACTGTGTGTCTTCAAGCCAATTCTGACCCACAGTTGAACCTCCAGCAAGTTTTCAGAGGCAGTAAATCACACAGATTTCCCAACCGTCTCTGAGGAGCAGTTTGTGGATCTGAACCATGTACATTTGGAGTTATCACACAGCTTCTTACCACTGTGCCACCAGATCTCCCTGACAAAGCTCTTAAACCTGCCAATTATGGCACTCCCCTAGTCCTCCACGAAGCTTGAGAAAAAAATTCCTCAGGTCAGGTTCCACGGGTAGCAGTCACAAGGTCAGCTCTGTCTCATGCAGTCTCTGAATCTCTACTGGGGCTCCTCCTGCTGCTTCTGTCACCCCAGGTTTGAGTGCCACAGGCATCTTTGGCCCTAAAGGACACACACTTTGTATTCACTGCTACTTCTTTGCTACTGGTGAGATTGCTATATTCTGCCCCTGAATTTACTAAATTTAATAGCTAGTGTATCCAGTCCCTTTCCATATACATTTATTTGCATATTATTGTCCAACCTTAAAACAAAGACAAAGGCAATGGCTAAGAAAACCATTTGAATAGTAAACCCTTAATGTCACAGACTATTCCCTCACTTTTCTTGTCATTATTCTTCATATTTGAATAATTAACTTTCCTTTTACAAAATACAATAGATATATTGATGAATGATTGTAATCTAGAAACTCCATGTCTCATGTCTTCATCTCCCCATTTTAGAGAACCAGTTTCTAATTTTTCCATTCTTATTAAATCAGCAAAATCCTTAATGATTTTTGCAATATATCTTAATATTAAATCAACAAAATAATTATTTATCAAAAGGAACTGGCAGACACAGAAGAATTTTATGAAATAACATATGAGCAAGAGACTATGGTAATAAAGGAAAAAAATTCAAGCTGCTCTGAAGGAAATAGCAAAAAATAAGACCCCAGGATTAGATGGTATACCAATTGACATATGTCAGCTAACAGATGCTGCCCTGGATGTGCTCATCAAGTTGTGCCAAGAAATCTGGAGAACAACCACTTGGCCTACTGATTGAAAGAGATCTATATTTATTCCCATTCCAAAGAAGGGTGATCCAACAGAGTGTGGAAACTACAGAACAATCTCATTAATTTCACATGCAAGCAAGATTCTACTGAAGATTATCTAAAAACGACTGGAACAACACATCAGGAGAGAACTGCCAGAATTCCAGGCTGGGTTTTGAATGGGTAGTGGTACTAGGGATATTGTAGCTGATGTTACATGGATGTTAGCTGAAAGTAGGGAATACCAGAAGAATGTCTATCTGTGTTTCATTGATTATGCAAAGGTGTTTGACTCTGTGGATCATAACAAACTGTGGCTGACTCTGAGAAGAATGGGAATCCCAGAACACTTGATTGTGTTAATGAGAAACCTATACTTGGACCAAGAGGCAGTCATCAGAATAGAGCAAGGAAACACTGCATGGTTCAAAATTGGGAAAGCCATATGCCAGGGATGTGTCCTATCTCTATACTTTTTCAACTTACATGCAGAACAGATTACCCGAGAGGCTGGGCTCTATGAGGAGAAGTGTGGCATCAGGACTGGCGGAAGATCTACTAACAGTCTGTGTTAGCAGATGACGCAACTCTGCTTGCTGAAACTGAGGAGGACCTCATGCACTTGCTGCAGAGGGTCAAGGACTACAGCCTTCAGTATGGATTGAAGCTCAGTGTCAAGAGGACAAAGATTCTCACCAATAGACCAATTGGCAGCATCAGGATGGATGGTGAAGAGACTGAGATTATTAACAACTTTAGTATGCTCTGCTCCACGGTCAAGACTCTTGGCACCAGTAGCCAGAAAATCAAAAAACGTATTGCTGTTAGGGACCTCTCCAGGGTACTGAAGAGCAATGGTGTCACTCTGGAGACTAAGGTGTGTCTGATACAGGCTATATTCTTTGCAATCACTTGCTATGCATCAGAGAGTTGGACAATGCCTAGGGAGGATAGAAGGAGAATTGATGCCTTTGAGTTGTCAGGCTGGAGAAGAGTATTGAGGGTACCATGGACTGCCAAGAAAACAAACAGATTCTCCCTGGAGAGAGTTAAACCAGGTTGCTCCTTGGATGCAAGGATTCTGGGACTTCATCTGACATACTTTGGACATGTTGTAAGGAGGGAGAGGTCCTTGGAGAGGGACATCATGCTTGAGAGGGTGAAGGGACGGTGCAGGAGGGGAAGACCCTCTATGAGGTGGATTGATTCAGTGAGTGGGGTAATCGGGATGGGTGTGTCGGAGGCAGTGCGATTGGCACAGGATAGAGCAGGGTTTAGGGCTGTTGTACATAGGGTCGCTATGAGTCGCAAGCGACTCGACAGCACGTAACAACAACAACAACATCTTAACAGTAAATCAATAATCGATTTCTTGTGCAGATAACCACCTTTTTTACTAAAAGTGATAACTTGAAGCACTTGCTGCAGAAAATAAAATTTTTAAAAAGTGTGGTCTTCAAGACTGATTGCATCTCAATATCAAGGAAATAAATATCCTAGCCACTGGACATCTAAGCAACTTCACAACATGTTGGGAAAAATTGAAACTGTCAGTAATTTTATCTTACTTGGATCCAAAATCAATATACACTCTATATTAACAGTCAGGAATTCAGGAGATGTCTTATACTGGGAAAACCTGCAGTCACGGACCACTTGAACGTACTGAGGAGCTATGATGTTTGTTTGAATAAGAAGGCCCACCTAATTCAGGCCATACTTTTTTCAGTCACTTGCTATGCATCTGAGAGCTGGACAATGGTTATGGATGACAGAGGAATTGACGCTTTTGTATTGTGATTTTGGAGAAGAATACTTCATGAACTGCCAAAAGAAAAAAAGAGATATGTCTTGAAGAAAGTGCAGCCAGACTGTTCCTTGGAGGCAAAGTTGATGAAGCTTCATCTCACGTATTTTGGACATGTTGCTAGAAGAGGCTGTTCCTTGAAGAGAGACACCATAGAAAGGCAGCTTGGAAAAGTAGAGGGATGTCAAGGGATAGAAAAACCCTCAACCAGGTAGATGGACACAGTAACTGTACCAACGGGCTTGAGAATATCAGAGATTGTGAGTGTGATGGTGGATAGGACAGAATTCAGATCTCTTTTTTTATAGGGTCACTGAGTTAAACTCAACTCAACGGAACCTAACAACAACAATCAAATCAGTACTCTGAGGAAACAATTATATGCCTTTCTCTCAAGAATCTTCCATTTTTATTAGTCTCTTGAACATAAGCATTTCTAGCAAATCCAGTTCAGAGTAAGCCATCAGCTTGTGACAATCAACACTAGCTCACAGCATGGATCACCTTCTCTTCATCTGGTTGAGTTCAGGCCAACTAATCGCCAGCCATCTGTAGCTAGATCTAAATGCAAAGTCAGGAATCCACACTCCTTCCTGTGTTCCAGACCAGATGGTCCCTTCCCTTAATCTTAGTCAACAGGTGGGGCCAAGTCTAAAATCCAGAGTCCTCATGACCTCCGTTCTTCAAGCCAAGACCTCTTCTTCTCACTTATCATACATCTGTGTGTGGTAATGGTAATTTCAACAGTGCCAATGGAACATGTCCAAACTCAACTATTTCTTCATTACTATGTACCTCCTACTTCCACTTCAGTGTATCCAGATAGTCATCATGAAGAAGCATACTTGCAAGCTCCCTTTAATTTAAAGTCTTGGAAATGGGCTCAGAAAAGCACCAGATTTTCTTTGTATCAGTACATTGTAAATCAAAACACTTGTCTCAATTTTTTTTCCTTTCCTTATTGTCTCAATTTTTAAAACTCAAAGTCTTCTCTCTTTTTTCCCTTCCTGCTCGCCTTTCTTTCAAATGTAATTTTTTTTCAAACAAAAGTCCAGGATGAGTTCATATTTAAATGTAAATCTCAGAGTACTGTTTGGTACTTAGTCTTATAAACTAAGCCCTAGATTCCACTGCCAGATTCTACTACTTATTATCACAAGCATTACTTTAGGACAAATTTTCCTTTTGTGACTATCCAACTATTAATTATTTGAAGGCAGGCTCACATTCTTTTTGTATATAGTTTTTCCTGTCATTTTAGCATCCAGTATTCATTAGCGTTGCTATGTAGAAGAATATATCAATATCCATCAGGTGCATTAAACACATGGTTTCCACAATCTATAATATCAATATAAGGGTACCCAGTATGATTAAATCAGCAAGAACCTTAATCATTTTTACAATATAACATAACATCAAATCAGCAAAAACTTAATCATTCTTAACTTTAGTATATAGAAGAAACAGAAACATTAATAGCAATAAAAGTAAATAAACAAAAATCTTAACATGTAAACCTTTAAAGATATTCCCAGTTTCAACTTAATTCTACACTCTTAATTTATCTTATTCATATGTATATGGCCTGAGGGCCTCTACTCTTTGCCTCAGGACAAAAGCAGCTTTTTCAACTTTTTTTTTTTTTTAATCTTAGTAGCAACAAAAGTACATCTCACTTGTACTAGTTCCCAAATCCCTAACTTCTGGATCTTTCAGAATCTCACACTTTTATGAGTAGAGCTATTGCAACAAATCCAGTTTCTGACACCAACTTTAGAAAGAACAAGAGAGACATGAGAATGGGCTCATCTGACTTATACTTACTCCACAAGGGGGAACTTTCCCCATCATTATCATCCCTATCACGTAACCAAATCACATGAAGTTAGACTTGTCCCTCATCTTTTTGCTGATTTCAACATCACTCTTACTACTCTACTGGGTGTGAAATCCATTACAATAGCCCATAGAGCACATAAATCCATATTCACAAGTATGAGGTTTATTAGGGATGTCAAAAGGCTTCCAGTTGGTAGCAAGATGCAATCACTCAGTCGGGACAGCTGTTGAAATGTATTTAAAGGCCCAATGCTGTTGGGACTGCCAATTATGGCATCCTTCTCATCCTCCAGCAAGCTTGGGCCAAGGTTCTTAGCTCTGGTTCCATGAGATAGCAGTCTTTTGGTGAGTTCTGTCTCATGCCAAGCCTTGATTCTCTGGTGATGCTGTTGTTGCTACTGCTCCTTTAGCCCCTGATCTGAGTGGCATAGGTATCCTTGGCCATAAACAATGCATACTCTGCATTATCTGCTTCATTTTTGCTGGTGATGAGATTCTCAAATTCTGCTGCTGAATCTAATCAATTTAGTGGCTAGATTAATCAGTCTTTTTGTGGATAGACTAACATGTCCTATTAACATTTGTTGTTGTTGTTATGTTCTATTGATTAGATTACAATGCATGGTCACGCTACGGACATTAGCTCTGAAAGCTCCCCTATCTTGAGCCAATCTCATCATCTCTGACAGACCTAATCCTATTGCTCCAGTCACTGAGTCAATCCTTCTCATCCTGTGTCTTCCTCTCCTGCACTGTCCCTCCATCCTTCCAATTATGATGTCCCTCTCAAAGGATTGGTCTCTACTGGCCATGTGCCCAAAGTATATGAGATGGAGCTTCAAAATTCTTGCCTCCAGGGACTAGCCTGGCTTCACTCTCTCCAGGACAGAACTGTTTGTTCTCCTGGAAGTCCACAGTATGTTCAACACTCTTCTCCAGCACTACAACCCAAAGGCATTGATCCATCTTCTATCATCCTTAGTTATTGTCAAACTCTGATGCATAGCAAGTAATTGTGAAGACCATATCCAGCATCAGGTGCACCTTAGTCTCCAGACTGAAATCAGTACTCTTCAGTACTCTAGCTAGATTGCTGACAGTAGATTTTCCCAATGCAATTTGTCTCTTGAATTCTTGACTGCTGGTGCTGAAAATGTTGTTTGTGGAACCAAGTACGCTGAAGTTATAAAAAATCTCAATCCCTTCCTTCTGTCCACCTGGAAGCTGCCAATAGTCCTAGTGGTGAGAATCTTTGTTTTCTTCATGTTAATTCTTGCATCCTTTTACTTATGGTTTCAACTCTTTCATCCACAGTCTGTAATTTCTTTAGTAGCACTTCTTGGAATTGTTGTTGTTGTTAGGTGACTTTGAATCTAGTATGACAGATAGCAACCCTTTGAAAAAGTGATCTGAAACCTGTCCTATTCTATGCCACCCTCACTCTTTCTGATACATTACAACCCATTGTGGAAATCATCTTGTTGAGAGTCTTCCTCCTTCTTTCTGAGCATCATACCACTCTCCAAGGAATAACCCTTCCTAAAAACATTCCCAGCTTATGTGAGGCAAAGCCTCATCATCTCTACTTGCAAATAACACTTGGCTGCACCCTCCACAAAACATATTTGTTTATATTTTTGGCTGTCCCTAGGATATTCAGTACTCTTCTTTAACACCACAGCTCAAAGGCATCAATTCTTCTGTCATCATTATTCATTGTCTAGCTCTCAGAAGCATAGCAAGTGACTGAAAAGACTATGGCCTGAATCAGATACACCTTTATTCTCAAACTGATATCATTGCTCCTCAATAGTTTGGAGAGGTCCCTAAATGCACACTTTCCCAGTGCAATGTGTCTTGTGATAGAATAACTGCTTATACCAAGGATTTTAATTGTGTATTTAAACAATACAAAATTGTTGACAGTTTGAGACTTTTCTCCATCTATCACGATTGAGGAGAACCTCATTCACTTGCTGTAGAGGGACAAGGACTGCAGCCTTCAGTATGGACTCAGGCTCAATGTCAAGAAGACAAAGATTCTCACCACTGGACCAATTGGTAGGATCAGGATGGATGGCGAAGAGATTGAGATTGTTCACAGCT
>NW_006399762.1:20937021-20949342 GCF_000299155.1 Elephantulus edwardii
GCAGAGTGAGTTCAGCCTCTTTGATTTTCTGACTTCAGCTCTTTGTACATTTCATTATAATACTTTACTTTGTCTTGTTGCACAGCCTTTTGAAATCTCCCGTTCAGCTCCTTAATGTCTTGATTTCTTCCTTCTGCTTTGACTTCTCAGCACTCCAGTGTAATCTTCAGAGTCCCTTCTGACATCCATTTTGTTCTTTTCTTCCTCCTCTGTCTTTGCAATCTTTTGCACTCTTCCTAGAAGATATTCTTGATATCTTCCCATAACTCATCTGGTCTTTACTCATTAATGTTAAAGGCCTCAAACGTGTTCCTGATATGGTTCTGCTATTCAGGTGGCATAGACTCAAGGTCATATTTTCATTCCTGTGGGCTTGATTTCACTTTCTTTAGCTTCAGCTTAAACTTGCGTATGAGTAGTTGGTGATCTGTTCCACAATCGCCACTGGGCCTAGTTTTCACAGCTGAAAAGCTTCTCCAGCAGTTATTTCCACAAATGTAATCTATCTTATTCCTATGCATACCACTAGGTGAAATCCATGTGTATAACAAAGGAATTAGCAGACACAGAAGAATTGAATGAAACAACATATGAGCAAGAGCCTATGGTGATGAAGGAAGAAGTTCAGACTGCTTTGAAAGAACTGGCTGAGAATAAGGTCCCAGGGATTGATGGCATACCAACTGGACATATTTCAACTAATAGATGTTGCCCTCACCAAGTTGTCCCAAGAAATCTGGAGAACAACCACTTGCCAACTGACTAGAAGAGATCTATATTTGTTTCCATTCCATTCCAGAGTATAGACATTCTCAAACAATATCATTAATATCACATGCAAGCAAGATTTTGCTCAAGATTATACAAAAACAACTGGAACAGCACATCAACAGAGAACTACCAGAAGTGCATGCTGGGTTTAAATGAGGCCATGGTACCAGGGATATTGTAGCTTATGTTAGATAGCTGAAAGCATCATGGCTGAAAGCAAGGCATGCCAGAAGAATGTCTATCTTTGTTTCATTGATTTAATAAAGGCATTTGACTGTGTGAATCATAACAAACTGTTGCTAACTCTGAGAAGAATGGAAATCCAGAACACTTGATTGTGCTAATGCGAAACCTATATTTGGACCAGGAGGCAGTTGTCAGAACAGAGCAAAGAAACACTGCATGGTTCAAAATTGGGAACGGTGTACACCAGGGCTGTATTCTGTCTCCATACCTTTTCAATCTTTATGCAGAACAAGTTATCTGGGAAGCTGAGCTCTATGAGGTGAAATGTGGCTTCAGGATTGGAGGAAGAATCAACAATCTTCATTATGCAGATGACACAACCCTGCTTGCTGAAACTGAGGAGTTCCTGAAGCACTTGCTGTGGAAGGTCAGGGACTGCAATCTTCAGTATGGATTGAGACTTAATATCAAGAAAACAGAGATTCTCACCACTGGGCCGATTGGCAGCATCATAATGGATGGTGAAGAGATTGAGATTGTTCACAGTTTTGGGTTGCTTGGATCCATAGTCAGCACTCTTGGTATGAGCAGTCAGGAAATTAAAAGACCTATTGTGATGGGAAAGTCTATGGTTAGAGACCTCTTTAAAGTACTGAAGTTCCAAGATGTCAGTCTGGAGACTAAGGTGCATCTGATATGTGCCATGGTCTTTCCAATCACTTGCCATGCATCAGAGAGCTGAACAATGACTAGGGATGATAGAAGGTTAATTGATGCCTTTGAGCTGTGGTGATGGAGAAGCATATTGAGTATACAACGGACTGCTAGGAAAACAAATAGGCTTGTCCTGGAGTGGGTGAAGCCAGGTTGCTCCTTGGAGGCAAGGATTCTGGGGCTTTGTCTGACATACTTTGGACATGTTGCAGGGAGGAACCAGTCCTTGGAGAGGGATGTCATGCTTGGGAAGGTGGAGGGACAGCACAGGAGAGGAAGACCCTCAATGAGATGGATTGATTCAGTGACTGGGGTAATGGGGTAGGTATGTTAGAGATGGTGAGATTGGCACAGGATAGGGTAGAGTTTAGGGCTGTTGTACGTAGGGTCACCATGAGTTGCAGGTGACTCGACATAATGTATAACACATAACAATAACAACAACAACAATATTTATTTCAAGTAATTGCGAAGACTACGGTTTAGATCAGGCACACCTTAGTTCTAGACATACATAGTTGCTATTTAGTACTTACTCTAGAGAGGCCCCTGACAGTAGATTTTCCAAATTCAATTCATCTTTTTATTTCCTGGCTGCTGGCTCCAAGAACGTTGATTGTGGAGCCAAGCAAACCAAAGCTGTTAATAATTTGAATTTCCTCACTGTCTATAAGTCTATGTTGCCAATCAGCCCAATGGTGAGATTTTTTTGCTTCAATTCATATTTGAGGCTGCAATCCTTGATTTTCTCCAGCAAGCACTTCAGGTCCTCTTTAGTTTCAGCAAGCAGGGTTGTGTCATCTACATAAAGTAGGTTGTTGTTGAATCTTCCTCCAATCCTGATGCCACATTCTTCCTCACAGAGCCCACCTTCCTACATAATCTGTTTTGCATATAGATTGAAAAGGTATGGAGATAGGATACATCCCTGGCATACACCCTTCCCAATTTTGAACCATGGAGTATTTTATTGCTCTGTCCTGATAATTGCCTCCTGGTCCAATTATAGGTTTCAAATAATCACAATAAAGTGCTCTGGGATTCCCATTCTTCTTAGATTTAGCTGGTTTCTTGTGATACGCACAAATGTCTTTGCATAGTCAAGATAGACATTCTCCAGTACTCTGCTTTCAGCCAAGATACATGTAACATTAAATCCCTAGTAGGAGGCTTTTTCAAAACCCAATCTGCACATGTGCTGCTGCTGTGCTGTTCCTTGTATTTTTATTTTTTTTTATAATTTTCAGCAGAATTTAGCTTGCACGTGATATTAATGATACTGTTTGGTAGTTTCCACTCTTTCAGAATACCTTTCTTTGGAATGGGAACAAATATAGATCTCTTCCAGTCATTTGACCAGGAGGTTGTCTTCCAGTTTTCTAGGCACAACTTGGTGAGCACATCCAGGGTAGTGTCTCTTTGTTGAAATATGTCAATTGGTATGCCGTCAATTCCTGGGGCCTTGTTCTTTGCCAATACTTTTAGAGAAGCTTGTATTTCTTCATCATCATAGGCCCTTGCTCATACGTTGTTTTTATGAAATTCTTCTGTGTCACCCAATTTCTTTTGGTACAGTGACTCCGTATACTCCTTCCATCTTCTTTTAAAGCTTTCTGGATCATTTACTATTCTGTCTAAAGCATCCTTAAGTATTGCAACTCAAGACTTGAGTTTGTTCTTCAGTTCATTCAGCTTAAGAAATGCTGAGTTGGCCTATTCGGTGTTCTGACTGTAGCTCTTTGCACATTTTACTTTGTCTTCCTGTGCTGCCCTTTGAAATCTTTGTTGATCCCCTTAATTTCTTCCCTTTGCTTCGGCTTCTTGGAGCTCTAGTGAAATATTCAGAATCTTATCTGAATATCCATCTTGATCTTTTCTTCCTCTTCAGTCTTTGCAATAACCTTTTGCCTTCTTCATGGATGATATTCTTGATATCTTCCCACAGCTCATCTTGTCTTTGTTCATTGGTATTGAAGGCCTTAAACCTGTTCCTGAGATGGTTTTGAAATTCAAGTGGGATATACCCAAGGTCAAATTTTTGTCAGAAAGCTGGAGAATGACTAAGGATGATAGAAAATGAATTGGTGCCTTTGAGCTCTAGTTATAGAGAAGAGTATCGAATATACCATGGACTATCAAAATAAGCAAATTTGTGCTAGGGAGGGTGAAACCAGACTGGTCTTGGAGGTAAGGATTCTGAAGCTTCATCTAACATACTTTTGGTATGATGCAAGTCGATACCAATCCTTGGAGATGGACATCATGATTGGAAGGGTGATGGGACAGCACAAGAGAGGAAGGTCCTCAATGAGATGGACTGATTCCGTGATTGGGATAACGAGGGTAGATGTTTCAGAGAAAATAAGCTTGGCAAAGATAGAGCATGGGTCAGGGCTATTGAACATACATTTGATACGAGTTTAACCAACCTGATGGCACATAATTACAAACAACAATGTTTCCTTTCTATGTTTACACCTCAGCCTCATGGTCTAGGTACAAGTTCAGCAGGAGCCAAATTAAGTGCTCTGGGATTTCTGATCTTGTCAACGTTAGTCATAACTTTTTATGATCCACACAGTCAAGCATGCCTTGCATCATCAATAAAGGACAAATACACATTTTTCTGGTTTTCTTCACTTTTACAGGATCTATTTGACATCAGCAATGATACCCCTGGTGCCATGGTCTCTTCTAAATCCTGCTTAACAGTTGCCTATCTATATACTATCTAAATCCTGCTTGACAGTTCCCTATCTATATACTGTTCTAGCAATTTTTGAATGAGATTCAGCAATATTTTGCTTGCATGTGACAGTAATGATACTATCTGATAGTTTCCATATTCTGTTGGGTCACATTTCTTGGATATGGGAACAAATATAGACCTCTTCCAATCCATTGGCCATATAGTTGGTAATAGTCTCTAAATTTCTTGGCATGGAAACATGAGCGTGTCCAGGGTTGCTTCTTTTAATGGAAACAAATCAATTGATATTCCATCAATTCCTGGGGCCCTATTTTTAGTCAATGCCCTTAATGCATGTTCCACTTCCTACTTCATGACCATTGACTCCTGTTCATATGGTTGCTTCTATGCTGTTAGGTGCCATCCAGTCGTAGACGACTCATAGCAACCTTATGAATGAAAAACCTGAGCACTGTTCATACATAGAGTTTCCGGAGGCAAGCCATTTCGGAAGTGGATGCTACTCCTGCTTCCAGGCTTGTTTTAGTCAGGAAGCTCCAGCCAACACTGTCCATCATGGGTATCCATTACCATATTTGGCACATCATTGTCATAGTGTTTAGCATCACAGTAACCACAAGTTACCTCTGTACTGCAATGCACAGACCGGTGCTATACCACCTAGAAGAATGTTTGACAGGAAAACAATTTGAACCTAGATGAGGCCCACAGATTAAAATTACCCACCTTCAGCTTGGTAGCATAACTTTCTTTCCACTCGGCCAACGTAGCTCCCTCTCTGTTGTCATTGTTATGCTCATATGGTACTTCCTGAAATTTTTCGGTGTCAATAGTTCATTTTGGTACAGTGATTATGTGTATTCCTTACATCTTCTTCTGATGCTTTCAATATGTTGCCCATAGCACCCTTCAATATTGCAAATTGAAGCTTAAATTTGTTTTTCAGTAATCTCAGCTTGAAAAATGGAGAGTAAATACTTCCCTTTTTACTTTTCAGTTCCAGCTCTTTGAACAGTCTATTACAATACTTTGTTTTGTCTTCTAGAGCTGCCTTTGAAATCTCCTGTTCATCTCTTTTACTTCAGTATGTTTTTCTTTTGTTTTGTCTTCTCAATGCTCTGGTGCAAATTTTAGTCTTTTATGACATCCATTTATGTCTCTTCTGATATAATTTATTTTTGTTTCTCCTCTGGCTTCCTATTTCTGCAATATTCATAAAGCCCATGATCTGGTTAGGAGAAGGCTTGTTTTGGTTTGTGGGGTTTTTGAAATAAATTTTGAACCTGAGTTCTACTTCCTTAACATTGCATAAGGTCTTCTGAGTGTGTGAGGCAGCTTGTGTTCTGTCTGTGTAGGTAATGGTCTGTTGCTTATTTTTATAATAGTGTTGATGGAGTTGTAGATTTTAAGCATTGGACTGAGACTGGCAACAAGTGTTATTAATGACATATTTCATCTAAATATAGATGATGGACAAAGGAACTCTCTATACAATGAGTAAGAGTTAGGTTATTATAGTTTCTATTTGTTTAACTCCCCAACAGCAATATTT
The DNA here is from genome assembly GCF_000299155.1 of Elephantulus edwardii. NCBI lineage: Eukaryota > Metazoa > Chordata > Mammalia > Macroscelidea > Macroscelididae > Elephantulus > Elephantulus edwardii. The sequence continues at coordinate 20,942,955 of NW_006399762.1, forward strand.
TCCATCAATATATCATGGGGAGCAAGGAGAAGGAATCTTTTTCTCTGAAGCAGAAAATCAAAGTGCATTGGCAGCCTCCTTGATATTATGTGGGGTTTTGTGATATGTGTGAAGCAGCTTCTGTTTTGCCTGCGTGACTAGCACCAATTCCTTATCTTTATGATATTGCTGATAAAGTTTCAGGTAAATGTTTCACTGGAACTGATAATGAGGTTTTTGAGTGAATAAAGTATTTTGCCAACAGTGATACAAGGGACAAACCTACCATATATAAAAGAAATAAGAGATAAGTTACTGTAGACCAATCATTAAGTTCCCAACAGGACAGCAATCTTTTTAACTGGACAACCTTGCCCAGCAGAGTAATGGAGTTCTTTATTCTGTGTGGCCGTGTCTCATTACGGCAAAAGTTCATGTTCTCAGTGGAGGTGAATATCTCCACTGGTGGTAACCTGGGTTCTGAGCCTGGATTGGCTGGCTGGATTCTACTCAAGGCTATGCTCATTGGATTCCTGCCACTTGGGTTTGGGGTCAACTGGGTTCTTGTTACTCAGGTTCTGGGCAAGCTGTGTGCCTGAAGCTCTGGTTCTCAGTGGATTAGATTCCAGCCTTGGATCAGGAAAAATTGGATTCCATCCACTCAGAGCTATTAAGCTGTGTTCCTACTGCTCAGGACCAGCCAGGCTCTGTTCCTGCCTGTGTTTTGAGAAGATTGGGTTTCTTCATCTCTGGATCAATCTGGCTGTGTTCCTGCTCTTGGGTTCCCAGTTGGCTGTGTTCCTTCTACTCAGGTTCTAAGCAAATTGGGTTCCTGACTCAGGGAAGAGTAGGATGGGTTCTTTCCACTTGGGACTGGCTGAGCATGTTGTATTCCTTGGAAAGATATTTCTGTTAGTTAACAATTCTAGTCTGCTCCATGCAGTTGTCTGCCTGAGTCCTTTTCTTGATCTCTTGGGTGACACTATGTTGAATATTCATAATTTACTTTGCTTGCTGAAACTGAAGAGGACATGAGGTGTTAGTTGCAGAAGTTCAAAGACTGTAGTCTTCAATATGGGTTGAAGCTCAACATCAAGAAAACATTGTAGAATGAGTATGAGGACCCAAGGGGAGAGGGCTGAAAAAGGATGGGGAGTGGGGCTTGTTAATCAGAGGGTGTAACAATATTGGGTGGATGGAGGGGGTGAAGGAAATGAGAAGGATCTGATGTGGAAAGACAACGCATATGAATTTGGTAAATAAACAAATATAAAAATAATTAAAAAGAAATAGAAAACAAACAAACAAACAAAAAACAAAGTTTTTACCACTGATTCTATTGGCAGATTCATGATGGATGAGGAAAAAGTTTGGGATTGTTGATAACTTCAGCCTGCTTGGTTCCACAATCAACACTCTTGGCACCAGCAGTTAGGAAATCAAAAGACAGATTGCAATGGGAAAGTCTGCTATCAGGGACTTCTCTAGAATACTAGAGTACTGAATAGAAATGATATCAGTTTGGAGGCTAAGGTGCACCTGATCCAGGCCACGGTCTTCACAATTATTTGCTATGTATCACAAAGCTCAACAAGAACTAAGGATGATAGAAGGATCCATGCCTTTGGGTTGTAGTGCTGCAGAAGAACGTTGAACACACTGTGGACTGCCAGGAGAAAAAACAGTTCTGTCCTGAAAAGGGTGGAGCAGGCTAGTCCCTGGAGGCAAGAATTTTTGAAGCTCCATCTCACATGCTTTGGGCACATGGCCAGCAGGGACTAATCTTTGGAGAGGGGCATCATACTTGGGAGGATGGAGGACAGTGCAGGAGAAGAAGACACAGGTTGAGATGGATTGACTTAGTGACTGGAGCAATAGGATTATGTCTGTCAGAGGTGAGATTGGCTCAAAATAGGTTATCTTTCAGAGGTAATGTACATAGGGTTTCTATAAGTCCATGTGACTCAATGGCATATAACAACAGCAATAACAACGGATACCTTCAAGTTGTGGTGCTGGAGAAAAGTCTTGTAGATATCATGGATTGCCAAGAAGCAAAGAGATCTGTCTTGAAGAGGGTGAAACCAAGTATCTTGTTGGAGGCTAGGATTTTGAAGCTCCGCCTCTTGTACTTTGGTCAAGTGGCCAGGAGAGATCAGTCCTTGGAGAAGAATATCATGCTCAGAAGGGTAGACAGACCAGACAGCACAGGAGAGGAAGACCCCAGATGAGATGTATTGATACACTAACTGGGGCAATTGCATTGGTGTGTCACAAGTAGTGAGACTGGCTCAGGACAAGGAAGGGTTCAGAGCTGCTGTACTATGCATTGCCGGCGACTCAACCAATAACATTGGATGACAGGTTTGGGAGCAGGAGTGTCATCCACTTCCTAAACAACTTACCTCTGAAAACTCCATGAACTTTGATAAATGTCAACAGTTGTAGAGGGGCTTCAGGCCTTTTGTTCATAGGGTTGCTGAATCATGTTCAACTCGAAGGCAATGAACGATGACAACAACAACAACAACAATAAGACACATTTTAGAGAGCACTAGTGTCTAGTGTCAAGAAACTGCTGCAGTACAGAAGGTATATGATCCAAATCCACCAGTTGCTTCACAGAAGATGGCTGGGCAATCCCCTCCAATTTGATTAACTCTCTCTGAAAACATGCTGGAGGGTGAGCTATGGATTGGTTTGATTCAAAGGTAATTGACATTAATTGCCACATTTTCATGCATTTTGAAAACTAATAAGGATATAACACCCTATGAAATTAAATAATGAAATATAAATATTTCCAAAATAAATGTACATTGTTAAAGGAAAGGCAAAAGCACTTACATTGATATTTTGGTGGGTTTAGTGCATTAAAAAACCAAAGAAAAATTACTCCTGGGAAACTTTATTTTATTTTTCCAGTTCTAGGCTTTTTTTAATTCAAAACATAAAATATAAATACAACTATGGAAGAAATAAGCATTTTATAATAACTTAAGCATTGAGGTTCAAATTCTGGTTGTGTAATTATAATTTTATGGACATCAAGGTGGTCCCTAAGCCTGTATGTCTTTTTTTCTTCTTTCATTTGTGAAATGTGGTTAATAATTATGATCTTGTGGTTTGTTATGTACGGTCGAGTGGCTTGTGACTCATAGCTTTCCTATGTAAAATGGCCCTAAACCTGTTCTGTCCTGTGCCAATTGCGCCGTCTCCAAAACACCCACCCTGATTACCCCAGTCACTGAATCAATCCACCTCATAAAGGTCCTTCCTCTCCTGTGCTGTCCCTCCACCCTCCCAAGCATGATGTCCCTCTCCAAGGACTGGTCTCTTCTTGCAATATGTCCAAAGTATGTCATACGAAGCCCCAGAATCCTTGTCTACAAGAAGCAGCCTGGTTTAACCCTCTCCAGAATGAATCTGTTTGTTTTCTTAGCGGTCCACAGTACATTCAATACTCTTCTCCAACACCACAGGTCATAGGCATCAATTCTCCTTCTATCCTCCTTAGTCATTGTCCAACTCTCTGATGCATAACAATATTTTTTTTTGTTTTAGATTGCAAAGACTATGGCCTGTATCAGATGCACCTCAGTCTCCAGAGAGATACCATTGCTCTTCAGTACTTTGGAGAGGTCCCTGACAGCACACTATCCCATCTCAACACGTCTTTTAATTTCCTGGTTACTGGTGCCAAGAGTGTTGACTGTGGAGCCAAGCAAACTAAAGCTGTGAATAATCTCAATCTCTTCACCATCTATCCTGATGTTGCCAATTGGTCCAGTGGTGAGAATCTCTGTCTTCTTGACATTGAGACTTAATTCATATTGGAGGCTGCAGTCCTTGATCCTCTGCAGCAAGTACTTCAGGTTCTTCTCAGTTTCACCAAGTAGGGTTGTGTCATCTGCATAGAGCAGATTGTTGATGGATCTTCCACCAATCCTGACGCCACACTTCTCCCAGCCCCCCGGATAATCTGTTCTGCATATAGGTTGAAAAGGTATGGAGATAGGACACACCCCTGGCTTACATCCTCCATAATTTCTAACCATGCAGTGTTTATACAATTTACACTGTTGTTGTTGTTGTTATTGTTGTTGTTATGTGCTGTCAAGTCTCCCGCAAGTCATAACGACTCTATACACAACAACCCTAAATCCTGCTCTATCGTGTGCCAATCTTATTGTCTCCCACACACCTACCCAATTACCCCAGTGACTGAATTAATCCATTTCATTGAGGGTCATTCTCTCCTGCACCATTGCTCTACACTCCCAAGCATGACGTCCCTCTCCAAGGTCTGATCCTGCCTTAAAACATGTTCAAAGTATGTCAGATGAGCTTTAGAATCCTTGCCTCCAAGAAGCAACCTGCATCTCCCTGCCAAGGATAAACTTGCTTGTTCTCCTAACAGCCCATTGTGCATTCAGTACTCTTCTCTAGCACCACAGCTCAAAGGTATCGACTCTCCTCTATCATTCCTAGTCATTGTCTAGTTTTCGGATGTATAGCAAGTAATTGCAATGATCATGGCCTGTATCAGGTGCACTTTCTTCTCCAGACTGACAGCGTTGTTCAACAGTACTTTGTAGAGGTCTCTGACAGTAGACTTTCCCAAAGCAATTAGTCTTTTAATTTCCTGCCTGCTGGTTCCAAGCAGGTTGATTGTAGAGTCAAACAAAATGAAGATAAAACAATATATATTAAAAGTTTGGAAAAGTGTATTCCAGTAAGTACTCTAAAAAGCAGAAAATGAAATTTGTTATTTTTTTGTTTTAGATATTGTTTAAAAAGTCTTTGGCTCAATTTTAACTATTACAGTTAATAAATACTTTGGAAGCGGGAATGGCATCTATTTCCTAAGCAACATGCCTGAGGAAACTCTATGAATTTTCATAAATGACGATAGCTATAGAAAGGCTTCAGGCCTTTTGTTCATAGGGTCTTTATGAGACATGCTCAATTCAACAGCAATCAACAACACAACAACCATAGCAATGTACCTAATACTTGAATTGTTAGGAGTTGTCAAGTATGACTCACAGTGAGTCTATGAATAACAGTTCTGAACCCTGTTCTATTGTGTTCCATCCTAACACTTCCTGACACATTAGAGCTCATTGTGGCAGTCATCATGTTAATCTATCTGGTTGAAGGTCTTCCTCCTTCCTCCTTTGACAACTGTCTACTTTTCCAATCATCATGTCCCTCTCCAAGGAATAGCTCCTCCTAACAACATGCATGAAGTATGTAAGGCAAAGCCTCTTCATCCTTGCATCCAAAGAGCACTCTGTCTGTCCCCTCTCCAAGACATATGTGTTCTTTGGCAGTCCAAGAGATGTTCAGCATACTTCTTCAACACCACAGCTCAAAGGCATCATTGATTCTTCTGTCATCTTTATTCATTGTCCAGCTCAAAGATGCATAGCAAGTGATCAGAAAGATCATGACCTGAAATGGATGTGCCTTAGTCCTCAAAGTGATATCATTACTCCTCAATAACTTGGAGAGTTCCTTAACAACAGACTTTGCCAATGCAATTCATCTCCTCATTTCCTGACTGCTAATTGTGGGTCCAAGTAAGATGAAGTTACTGGCAGTTTCATTTTTTTCTCCATCCATTATCATTATTTTAATTAATGAATGTAAGCATCAATAAGCAAATTAATTAATATTCAAGATTTATATAGATGTAAATGTTTATAAAAATGAAAACAAACAAATAGCCTATGGGAAAAAACTCCGTATATATTGAAAGTTATGCTACCAAGCTAAAGGTCGGTGATTTTAATCTGCAGCCCTCAGGCCTGGTTTCAATTATTTTTGGTCAAATATTTTTCTAAGTGGTATAGCACTGGTCTGTCCATTTGCTATACAGAGGTAACTCGTGATTTCTGTGATGCTAAACACTATGACAGTGATGTGTCAAAGGTGATAATGGTTACTCATGGTGGACAGTGTTTGGTGGAGCTCCCCAATTAAAACAAGCTTGGAAGTAGGAGTGGCATCCACTTCCAAAATAGCTTGCCTCTGGAAACTCTATGAATGTAGAGAAAGGATAAAAGTTATACACATGTTCAGGTCTTTCATTTATGAGGTTGCTATGAGGCATGTATGACTCAACAGAACTTCTTGTTGTTGTTGTTATGTGCCACCGAGTCACTTGAGACTCATAGCGACCCTATGTATAAGACCTCTAAACGTTGTTCTAACCTGCACCAACCTAGCCATCTCAAACACATTTATTCCCACCGCTCCAAGTCACAGAATCGATCCATTTCATCAAAGATCTTCCTCTCCTTCACCGCCCCTCCACTCTGCCAAACCTGATGTCCCTCTCCAAGACCAGTCCCTCCTTGCAACATGCCCAAAGTATGTCAGATGAAGCTTCAGAATCCTTGAC
>NW_006399762.1:20952897-20960770 GCF_000299155.1 Elephantulus edwardii
AACAACAACAACACATATGAATATGGTGTAGTCTTACCCAAAAGCTAATGATGATGAATGATGAAGTTCAAGCAGCACTGAAGGCATTGGCAAAAACCAGAGCCCGAGGAACCAGTGTAATACCGAGTGACATGTTTCAACTAATAGATGCAGCCCTGGACATGGTCAGTACTTTATGTCAGGAAAGTTGGAGGACAGCTACCTGGCCAACTAACTTAAAGAGATCCATTTTTGTCCCCTTTCCCAAAAAAAGGTGATCCAACTTTTGGAAACTATCTGACAATGTTATTAATCTCTCATGCAAGCAAATTACTTTTGAAGATAAGTGGTTAAAACAGTACATTGACAGGGAACTACTGAAGTAAAGGCTGGTTTTAGAAAAGGCCATGACACCAGGGATATCATTGCTGATGTCAGATGGATCCTGGCTGAAAGCAGATAATATCAGAAGAATGGTCATTTGTGTCTTTTTGTTTTGTTTTTACTATGAAAAAGCATTTGCTTGTGCAGATCGTAACAAATTTTTGCTCACCTTGAGAATGGGAATCCAAGAACATTTAATTGTACTCACACAGCATTTATACCTACACCTATAAACTTTTGTGCGAATAGACAAAGGGAACATTGCTTGATTTAAGATAAAGGTGTGTCAGGGTTGTATCCTTTCTCCATATCTATTCAATCTGTATATTGATTAAATAATTTGTGAAGCTGAACTCTATGAAGAGGAGTGTGGCCTCAGGATTGATGGAAAGTCATCAACACCTGCATTATGCTGATGACACAATTCTACTTGCTGAAAGTGACTAGGACATGAAACACCTGCTACAGAATTTCAAGGACCACAGCCTTCAGTATGGATTATGTCTCAACATCAAGAAGACAAAGATCCTAATTCCAGGCCCAAAAGTGAACGTCACTATAAATGGTGAAAGGACTAAAGTTGTCAATGATTTCATATGCTTGAAAGTCTGCTGTCAGGGACCTCACCAAAATACTAAAGAGTAATGATAGCAGTTTGATAACTAAGATGCATTTGATTTATGATATGGCCTTCTCAATCATTGCTATGCATCGAAGAGCTCGACAGTGAATACGGATGGCAGAAAAATTGATGTCTTTGAATTGTGGTGCTGGAGAAGAGTACTAAATATTCTATGAACTTCCAAAAGAACAAACAGATATTTCTTGGAGAAGATGTAACCAGATTGCTCCTTTGAGGCAAGAATAGAGAAGCGTCTTCCCTCATACTCTGAGCATGTTGCTACAAGAGATGTTTCCGTGGAGAAGGACATCATACTCGGAAATATGGAGGAACAGGTAAGAAAGAAAGACTCTCAACTAGGTGGATTGATACAATATTTGCAGTAATGAGGTCAAGTATGTCAGAGATGATAAGGCTGGAACACAACAGGACAGGGTTCAAATTTGTTATTCATAGGATTTCTATGAATGGCAATTGGTTCGACAGTATCTAAAAACAACAACAACGACAACAACACATTCCTACTTTCATTTTCCTATTTCTCCAGATTGCAATTGTTTTGTTGTTGTTGTTATGTGCCGTTGAGTCGCCTGCGACTCATAGCGACCCTATGTACAACAGCCCTAAACTCCTCTCTGTCCTGTGCCAATCGCACTGTCTCTGACACTCCCATCCCAATTATCCCAGTCACTGAATCAATCTACCTCATAGAGGGCCTTCCTCTTCTGCGCTGTCCCTCCACCCTCCCAAGCATGATGTCCCTCTCTAAGGACGAGTCTCTCCTCAGAACATGTCCAAAGTAAGTTAGACGGAGCCTCAGAATCCTTGCCTCCAAGGAGCCACCCGCTTTAACCCTCTCCAGGACAAATCTGTTTGTTTTCCTAGCAGTCCATGGTATTCTCAATACTCTTCTCCAGCACCACAATTACCTTAGTTTATTTTTGTTATTTTAAGGTACCATGTTTTTCCTCACCACTTAGCTTTTCCTCTGTGAACAGTGCATAATAAATTTTTGCTTTGGTGATCTGTTTTAATATCGTTTACTTAGAGAATCCTTCCCAAACATCTCAAATTAAACTAACTCTCCTTTATTCAATCTTTATGGCTTCTTTTAATGCACTTTCACAATTCTTACAAAAGTTTGTGCATATATACTTTTTAAAAAATTTGGAATAGTCAAGGAGAATTTTGGTTTTACATGTAAGTATGTGACATAAAAAAAGGAAGCAATCATGTACAGCTACTCTTTATAATTTTTATATACACATGTACAAACTAACAAACACATATAAACAGAGCCTATCTTTAAAAAGCTATAATACTGTGGGACATTTATTTTCTTTAAATTAAAATACAAATAGGAGAGCAAACAGTAGTCTTTCTAAAGAATACTAAATACTATCTAAATTGTTCCTAATTTACTGGTATATTTTCCTTCTCCTGACAATATCCTTTTCATTATAAAGTTTTTGTGAAAGGACATTGCTAGGAAGTATTATTTTCTACTTCCGATGGGCCTCCTCTTCTTGCCAATCCTTATCTTTGTACTTTTTTTTTTCAGCAGACCTTAGGGATATCATATCTGGAAAAGTAGAAGGTCACTGAAAGAGAGGAAGACCCCCTAGTGAGATGGTTTGACATAGTGACTGCAGTAATGGGCTTGAGTGTATCATAGGCAAAGATGGCATAGAATAGGACAGGGTTAAGGTCTCTTGTTCATAGAGTTGCTATAACTTGTACTGGACTCGACATTACCTAACAACAAGTTATCAACCATAGATTTGTGATGTTGTTGCTTTCCTAAATCTTGTCTTAGCCTTAGACTCTTTACAAAGACATATCTGAAATCTTACAAATATTCTGTAGAGGCCACATTGTCCAGGCTATAACTCTGCTTGTCTGAGGTTCTAGTTTCAGCTGACTGCTGCTGTGAGGTTAAGTCCAACTTTCACTAGACGTTTTCCAGTACATAAATCTAACTACTCTGTAGGTAAGAGCATGCTGAATACAATATTCTTAGAGGGTTTTTTCCTCCCTGCCTAACGGGATAGAAGACAGAAGGAAGCAGAATGGATTGGATCATGGAGACACAGTATATGCCGTTCAACTTTTTTAAACAGTTTATATGTGATTCTATTTAATTTGATGTAGTTGGGCTAGAAAAACCTCAACACGAGGAGTGGCACAGTGGCTGCAACAATTGTCTCAGATACAGCAGTGATGGTGAGAATGACACAGGGTTTAGCGATGTCCCATCCTGTTTTACATACTATGCTATGAGTATGAACTGGTATCATGGCACCAAAACAAGAGAGAAAGAGAAACTAAACGATGATGATAAAAATATATTCCTTGATTCTAATTTTTTCCAATTTTTAAAAATGTCGTAATAAAACTTTTACTTTTAGACAGCTTGTAGACATTCATGAAAACATTGTTATTTCAATTATCACTTCATCATTTTATATTTTATAGAGAAAAAATTTGTATGAAGTGTTTTGGAAGCATAAATTAGATTTTTATAAAGCTGTTAATAAGAAGCTATCGGAGCATAACAGGGAGGTCTTGTAGCCTAGTGGTAAGAAGCTGTACTGTCAACCCAGAGGCTGGCAGTTTAAATCCATTTGCTGCTCTGAAGAATGTTGTTTTTCTTATTGTTGTTGATTACCTTTGAGTTGAGCACTCACTAGTCATAGCGACCCTATGAACAAAAGATCTGAAGCCTTTCTATAATTATAGTAGATTTTCCAAGAAGCAATTGACCCTTTGCAAGATAAAGATGGTTAATCTCCTATCATGTGATTTGTTGCTTTTGAAAACCTGCTTTGAAAAACTTCTCGAGTCAGGTTTCCTTTGAAAACAGCTATGGGTCAGTTCTGACTCAGTAGTATGTAATGGTAGCCTAGTGGTAAGGAGTTGTCCTGCCAACCAAAAGTCAATAGGTTCTTATGTACCAGTAACTCTGTACAAGAATGATGGACCATCTCCTTCCCTGTGCTTTACTATCTCTGAAAACCTTGAGCTATGATTTGATTCTGACTTCATGGTACATAGAAAGAGAACTTGGTGATATGGTCCACAGGGAATTGAGCTGCTAATACAAAGGCCAAGCTTCTGTATCCATTCAAACCCATCAGTTGCTCCAAGTGAGAAAAATAGTAATCTTCTCCTGTGCTATGTACAGCCTGGGAAATCCAGGGAAAGGCATCTGTGGCTCAGTTCTGATGTGATGGCTATAGTTAAACTGATAGCTATTAGTGGTACAGCACCTTCTGTCAATATGTTGTACTGAAGTAATTTAGGATTACTGTGATGCTGAACCTTGTGCCATTGGGGTGTCAAATGCATAGCAGGTACTTATGGTAGACAGTGATTGATGGAGCTCCCAGTTTGACAGATTTAGAAGAAGGACTGGCATTCACTTCCTAAATAACATGCCTCTGGAAACTCTATGAACTTTGATAAAATGATGATAGTTCTAGAAAGGCTTCAGGCCCGTTCTTTGGGTTGCTATGAGTCATGCTTGACTCAATGCCAATCAACAACAACATTAGTAATAAAATCAGAAAATTGTCTACTTATGTTTTATTGACCATGCAAAGGCTTTTGTGTGGATCATACAAGTCATGGCTGACATTGAGAAGAGAGGGAATGCCAGAACACTTAATTGTGCTCACGTGAAACTTAGACCAAGAGTTTGTTATGCGAATAAAAGTGAGGGAGCTCTGTTGCTACTGTTGTTATGTGTGGTTGAGTCACCTGCAACTCATAGCGACCTTATGTACAACAGCTTTGAAGCATGCCCTGTCCTGAGCCAGTCTCTCTGACTCCAATACAGCTATCACCATTGCCCCAGTTACTGTATCAATCCATTTCATCCAGGATCTTCCTCTCCTTTGCTGTTCCTCCGCCATTCTGAGCATGATGTCCTTCTCCAAGGATTGGTCCCTCCTGGCCAAGTGACCAAAGTATGTAAGATAGACCTTCAAAATCCTAGCCTCCAAGGAGAAGCTTGGTTTCACCATCTCAAAAACAGACTTACTTGCTTTCTAGATAGTCCATGGTATGTTTAAAACTCTTCTCCAGCACCACAATTCAAAGGCATTAATTTCTCTTCGGCTTTCCTTAGTCATTGTCAAGGTCTTTGATGCACAGCAAGTAATTGTGAAGTCCATGGCCTAGATTAGACACACCTTAGTGTCTAGAATGACATTGTTGCTTCTCAGAATTCTGAAAAACTTCCTGACAGCATATTTACCTAATGAAATTTGTCTTTTGATTTTCTTTTTGCTGGTGCAAAGTGTGCTGATTGTGGAGTCAAGCAAGCTGTAATTGTTAACAACCTCAATCTCTTCTCCATCTATCATGGTGCTGACAGTTGACACAGTGGTGAGAGAACTTTTTGTCTTCTTGATGTTGAGGTTCAACCCCTTTTTAAGACTGCAATCCTTCTGGAGCTAGCACTTCAGGTCCTCCTCAATTTCAGCATGCAATGTTGTTTCATATGCATATAGTAGGCTATGGATAAGTCTTCCTCCAATCCTGATGCCACATTCCTCCTTATAGAGCCAGTCTCTCAAGTGATCTCTTATACATATAGTCTGAAAAGGTATGAAGATAGGATGCATACCTAACAATACTCCCTTACTGATTTTGAACTACACAGTGTTTACTTGCTGTGTTCTGAGATCTGCTTCCTGGTCCAAATATAGGTTTCACATAAGCACAATTAAATGTTCTGGCGTTCCCATTCTCCTCAAGGTTAACCACAATTTGTAGTGATCCACACAGTCAAATGCCTTTGAATATTAAATGAAACACAGATTTCACTCTGGTACTCTTTGTTTTCTGCCAAGATCCATCTGACATTGGTGATAATGTCTCTAGTGCCTTTTCTATATTCAGCTTGTATTTCTGGTAGTTCTCTGTCAATGTCTGTTCCAGTTGTTTCTATATAATCTTCAGTTTGCTTGTATGTGACATGAATGATATTGTATGATAGTTTCCACACTCTTTCAGGTCACATCTTTTTGGAATGGGTATAAATATGGATCTCTTCCAGGCAGTTGGACAGGTAGTTGTCTTTCAGATTTCTTAGTACAACCTGGTGAGCATGTTTAGGGCAGCGTGTTTGTTGAAATACATACATTGGTATTCCGTCAATTCCTGGTGCTTTATTTTTTTGCCAATTTTGTCAGAGGAGCCTTGACTTTCTCCTTCAACACTGTTGCCTCCTTATAGTATGTTGTTCCTTGAAATTCTATGTTAGCCAATTGTTTTTGTACATTGACTCTGTATACCCCTTCTATCTTCTTGTAATGTTTCTTGGAACAATCAATAGTCTACCTATAAAATTCTTAATAATTGAAACTCAATGCTTGAAAATTGAAAATTTGAGGTTTAAAATTAAGAAGGTAGTACTTCAGGATTGTATTTATTCTCTCTCCATATCGATTCAATATAGATTCCAAGTGAATTATTTGAGAAGCTGAATTCCATGAAAATGTATGTGGCATCAAGTATGGAGGGAGACTCATCAATAAACCGCATTATGCAGATAACACAACAATGCTTGCTGGATGTGAACAGGACTTGAAGCACTTGAAGAAAATATAAAAATGCAGACTTCAATGTGAATTGCATCTCAACATCAAGAAAACAAAAATTCTTACCACTGGACCTGTAGAAAATAAAATGATAAATGGAGAAAAGATTGAAACTGGAGACAACTTCATCTTACTTGGATCCACAATCAATACCCATGGTACCAGAATTCAGGAGATCAGGAGAAGTATTGCATTGTGAAAGTCTGCAGTCAGGGACCTTTCCAAATTACTGAGGAGTAATGATATCAGTTTGAGGACTAAGGTATATCTGATTCAGGCCATGGTCTTTCTGATCACTAGCTATGCATCCAAGAGCTGAACAATGAATAAGGATGACAGAAGAAGAATTGATGCCTTTGAGCTGTGGTATTGAAGAAGACTTACTGAACATCCCATGGATGGCCAAAAGAACAAACATATATATCTTGGAGAAAGTGCAACCAGAATGTTCCTTAGAGGCAAGTGTGATAAAGCTTCACCTTACTTATTAAGGGCATGTTGCTAGGAGAAAATATTCCTTGGAAAAAGACATGATGCTTGGAAAGACAGAGGGCTGGGAAAGGAGAGAAAGACCCTAAACCAGGTGGACTGACACAGTGATGGCCACAATGGGCTCTAGTGAGTCAGAAAGTGTGAAGATGACACAGGACAGGATAAGGTTCAGATCTGTTGTTCATAGAGTCACTTGACTCAATGGCACCTAACAACAACAACAGTAGTATTTTCTTCTTCACTAATGTGACCATAATATTTTATAATTTTATAATATGATCTATAACATATTATAGAACTCTTGTGGCTGAGTGGTAAGAAGTTGCACTGTAATCCAGAGGGTCATCGTTCAAATGCACCTGTTGCTTCAAGAGAGAAAGGTGGACAATCTCTCCACTGTGTGATCTACTGCTTCTGAAAACCTGCTGGACGGTCAGCTTTGAGTTAGTTCTGACTTCATAGGTCATAGCAACAACAGAATCAATCATTAGAAGGGTTTTCTTGTAACAATTTAGTAATAGGACTCATTGTTGTAATTTCAGTATGTTAGATACATATTTTCTCATGGACAAGATCAAACACTGAAGAGCTTGGAGAAAACTGCTGCTCATGTTTTTATTCTTTTAACATCTTAAGATATTTTTAGCTGCATTTTTTATTATATTTCTTATCTTTAAAGTTAAAGGAGAGTCAGGTAATATTTTTGACAAAAATGCAGCAACTGAGAATATTTATGGACTTATGGAATGTTTGAAACTTGACATATGACTCAACCAGATATTGTGTGATG
>NW_006399762.1:20963675-20972744 GCF_000299155.1 Elephantulus edwardii
GATTCTGAGGCTCTGTCTAACATACTTTGGACATGTTGTAAGGAGGGACCAGTCCTTGAAGAGGGACATCATGCTTGGGAGGGTGGTGGGACATCACCGGAGGGGAAGGCCCTCTATGAGGTGGATTGATTCAATGACAGGTAATTGGGATGGCTGTATTGGAGACCGTGCGATTGACACAGGACAGAGCAGAGTTTAGGGCTGTTGTACATAGGGTCAGTGTGAGTCGCAAGTGACTCGATGGCATATAACAACAACAGGTAGGTTTTATTTTTTTTTTCTCTCTCTCTCTGCTGTTAATGTTTCTTCTTTGAATGTTAGGCATTAGACTGATGTCACACAATGTTCTCTCAGACCTGCCTAAACCATGCTAGGGAAAAAAAAAAGGCTTATTGGATCTCATTGGAAATAGAAAGCTCTTGATGTTGTTGTTGTTTGTTGTTGTTGATTGCCTTTGAGTTGAACAAGATTTATAATGACCCTATGAACAGAAGGCCTGAAGCCCCTCTACAAATACCGACATTTGTCAAAGTTCATGGTTTTTCCAGAGGTATGTTGTTTAGGAAGTGGATGCAAAGGTTAAAATTAATCCTGTGTTTTTAAACCCTGGCTTAGTGGCAAGAAGCTGTGCTCCAATCTCAAAGGCACACTGTTCAAGGCCACAAGCTGCTCAGCAGCAGAAGGACTGGCAATCTCTTACTGTGCGGTTCCATCTCTACGGCACACAACAATAACAAGAACTCTTCACTATAAATTATTAAACGGAGCCATTTAAAGTGTTTAAAGTTTGTTGTGGTTGTTATGTATATAATAGCATTATTTTCTTTTGAAGGCTATTCTATATGTCAAACTTCTAGAGAGGGGAGATGTATATGTACCTAAGCTTTTATTCACTGTAAGATTCTAGGATGCCTTTTGTTTAGAATGACAAGGTCTACCTGGTCAGTAATAGAGTATTAGTTCTCACACAGGGATCTCTCCTTGTTGTGAAAGCAATGGAAAAGGTATATTTGCTCAGTTCTGGAAGATGTACCATACAGTCTATTTCTGGCTTTGTGGCCAGGGCTTGTCCCATTTCTTCTGTAAATGTCATGACAATCTATGTACCTAAAGTTTGTTTGTTGTTTATTTTCCATTGTTCACCTTTGTAGTAGACAAAAATAAGATATTTCCTTTATAATAAAATGTTCATGTTTACTTTAATAATATCTAATTTGTAATGTAAATATTACAGAATAATTTTCAACTCTGTAGAGTGGTATTTTAACATCTTGAATCATTAGATATAATCATACTACAATGTGAAATATGAATATTTTTTATTTGTGTAAAGATTGATTACTACATATATACATGTTTAAAGATGTACAATTTTTTATTTTTGTTAAAAAATTGATATAGCAGTGTCTTACTGAAATCAATCATTGTCTTTATTATAACAATGCCATCAGTTTTAGTATTATATAATCCTGACTGGGGCTACTGCTGGGCACTTTATTATCTTTTATATTCAAACTAAGTCTTAAAGGGAACCGTTATTATCCTTAGAAATGAAAACATTTTAATAAATTTACTGAATTAGATCGGTATGGAGCTTATACATGGAAAAGCCACCGTCTCACATGATATTAGAATAAAATAGTTGTAAGGAAATAAAATGTTAAAACTGTTCTTGATTATTGTACCATTAAGTAGTGTAGAGTGGTATTTTTACTAACTTAGGAAACCATTACATCCATCATAGGTAATTCTTAACATAGCTTTCTTTTGATGAAAAAGAGTAATACTCAATAAAAGGCAAATGATTTACACTTTTAAGACTTGTTATTGTCCACAAGGGGTTCTGATGCCCTTGTAGTAAGAAGCTGCTTTGCAATACCAAAGATACATTGTTTGAATCTACCAGGTGTTCTACAAGAGAAATAAAGGCAATCTTCTTCCACTTGATTTATTGCCTCTGAAATCCTACCAGAAGATTGGCTATGTGTTGGTTCTGACTCAGCAACACATAACAACAATAACCATTTCTACTAAGAAAAAATTGTGGAGTCAGTTGACTCTGCTTGCAATAAACACAAATTCAAAGTACCACTTTTCCTGTAGGATCATTCATTTGTGACAAAATGGTAAATACTTGTTTTTGCTAAGAAAAATTAATCCTTCAAACTCATTCAGAGATTCTATTGAAGAAAGACCTAATAAATGGGCTTATTTTACCAGTGTGCAGCACTGGCAGCCTAGCACTGAAGAGCTGCATTCCCCACCCAAAGGCCAGTGCAATTTACTGCCTCTGAAAACCTACTAGAGGGTCAACTATCAGGAAGTTCCAACTCAACATCAGAATAATTTATCAGTGGACTTTTCCCTTAAATATTTAAACACCCTGATGAAGTCTTCACAATTTAAGAATAATTAGGAAAACAACTTCATGTATGGGAAGTTTTGCAGTAGTTGTCTTAAAGTAAGTTCTGTAACGAGGAGTTAGGTTACAACACAAATAAAACAATGACTGTGTCTGGAAGTTCTGTTACTTGGGAGAAAAAATATATTCCATGCTAGAATCTCAAAAATATTTTTAATAAAATTATATTTTTAAGTGGCTATTATATATTAATATAATGATGTTATAAACTAAAAGTCATTTTATGTATAAAAAAATGAAAACATTGTATTTGCAACAGATATTTCTGGATAACATTTTTTTGTTTCAGCACCACATTACTCACATTACATTGTAGTTTCCTTGCTCCTCAGCTTTGTGAGGCACTCTAAAAGTAAAGATAAAATGTGTCACCCGAAACACTGTTTCATATCTCTTGCAACTGAGTAACAGCAAGAAAATATGAAAATTAATTTCTTAAGCGTATGCTTCTGCTTAGAACCAATTTAACTTTATCAAGAAATCTTTGTTTCTAAATAAAGCAGCAAAAATTCAATTAAGAACAGAGGCCTAACATGTGAATACCATTTACATGATTAAGCAGTGATAACACTGCTCTGAATTTAATTCCCACACACAGTATTGAACCAAATGTGAAACTGATACATTGGTGACATTAAATATCCATAGCTTTGAAATGTACTACCATTTAATTACTACCAAAGCTATGTGCCTCAGAGCTTTCTGTTCATCTTTCCCAAGGAACTCCAGTATGGTGAGATTACAAAGACATTAAGATGATGCTAAACTCTGAATTAAAAAGGCTTACGCATACTATTGTTGAGTTCACCACATAACCAAAAGTGAAAATCAGCTCTGTACTTGGACTCGCAAATGAAATACAGAACTCATGTCCAAAATCATAATGTCAGCAATGTGACAGGTTCCAAATCATGAGTACAACCAATGCACACATTTAAATCATTAACATAAATCCTCTGCTCAAGGAAAGAAAGAATGCATGATGAAACTGATAACAATTTCAGGAATTAACCAATCCAGAGAATAATTTTCATTTGAGACTCTCCTCATGCTTATATAATAATTGAAATTTGCAGTGGTCATTGCTAATTTGTGGTGGTGGTTGTTGTTCCCATATAGTACTAAGGAGGAAAAATCATCTTAACTGATAATGTAATTTTTCATGTCAACACGTCACAGTGACGGAGAGAGAAGATGAAAATAAGGTTTGTCAACCAGATTGAGGGTATTTTGCTGCTGTTTATTTCCATGTAGATAAATGACTAGAATGTTTAAAGACAATATTTGCCTAACAAACACTCCAGAAAAGTTAAGGCTTTAAAATATATGCTTTTGTTGTTGATAGGTTAGGGCTTTAAGATATATGCTTTTGTTTCTGATGTCATTTGTTTAAAATACCTCTTCTTTTTATTTTTTTGATAAATGATAACAATAATGCATGATACTCATCCAATAAAGATAATACAGAAAATTATAAAGAACATTTAAATTGCTTACAATCTTACCACTCAAACTCACAAAACTGTGGTTATCTTTCTTTCCGGATTGTGCTAACGTGAATTTCTCAGTGTGGCTTTTCTCTCCATTGTCTGGTCCAAATCCCCTCATAGCTACCCCTCCTCAGCATTTTCAGGATGTTGTAAATTACACCAGATGAGATCTCCCTTCTTTCTCTTGGCAAGCCCCTGATGGCTCAAGCATGGAGAGAAGTGCTGCTTTTGGATTAGCACCCTAACTCCCGATGGACTACACAAATCTGGGGTGTTTGTGGTTTTACCAATGGGGTTGGAAAACTTATTAATAATCTTATTATATATGTTATGAGGCAAATTGTGCCATCCATCTAGGCTTAAATTTAGCAAGTTCAGAGGCATGAAGCAATCAGAGATTGCTTCCTTTGGGTCAGAGGTCCTTATGTGAAAGAGAGCAAGACTGAGATTTGAAGATACTCAGTATCAATAGAGTAGCAGAGAACGGCCAGAGAGTGATAAAATAGAATTGCCACCCCAAGAAGCCAGAGCCTAGTACCTTAACCCAAGTAGGTCTGAGATGAAATAGGGAGTTGGGACACACATACCTGGCAGTTTCTAAAGAAAACTATGCAGATGATACAACCTTGCTTGTTAAAACTGATGAGGAACTGTAGTGGTGACTGCAGGAAGTCAAGGACTGCAGTTTTCAATGTAGATTGAATCTCAGCATCAAGAAAATGAAGATTCCCCCCACAGGTCCAATTGGTAGCACCATGATAGCTGGAGAAAAGATTGAGATCGTCCACAATTTCAGGCTTGATGTGATCCACAATCAACACTCTTGGTATCAGCATTCATAAAATCAAAAGACAAACTGCATTAGGTATATATGCTACCAGACACCTCTCCAGAGTGCTAAAAAAAAATGATGAGACTAATATAGAGACTAAGAAGTGCCTAACCCAGGCTGTGGTCTTCTAAATTACTTGCTATGCATCAGAAAGCTGGACAACTGTTTCAGATTAATTCATTTGAGTTGTGTTGCTGGAGAAGAATGTTGAACATACCAAGAGAATAAACAGGTCTTTCCTAGAGAGGTTAAAACAAACTTTCTCCTTGGAGGCAAAGATTTTGAAGGTCTGTCTCACACAATTTGGGCATGTGGCCAAGACAGACAAGTCCTTGGAGAAAGACATCATTCTTAGAACAGAAAGAAAGACCCTGGATGTGATGAATTGACATAGTAACAGGAATGATGGTGTAGGTGGGTCTGAGAGAATGACATTGGCTCAGGATAGGGCAAGATTTACAGCTAATGTTCATAGGGTTGCTAAGAGTCACAATCAACTAGACGGCACATAACAACAACAAGAACAACAACAGCAACAAAGAACTTTGCAAAACTATCCCAGAGTCATTAGTCAGGGTCGTGAGCCTTGAAGCAGGAGGTCCAAGTAAGTTGATTTGAAAGACCTAAGAAGTAGCTATTCTGTAAGTTTCTGATTTTAATTACAATCTGTTGTTGCTGTTGTTGTTAGACATCATCAGGTCAAGTAGACACATGGTGACTCAATGAACAAAAATGTGAATATTGTCCTATCCTGTGTCATCCTCATCATTTTTTAAACATTTCAGGCCATTGTTACTGTCACCATGTCAATCTGTATAGTTGTGGATCTTCCTTTCTTTTGCATTTCTCTACCTTTCCAAGAATGATGTCCCTTTTCAAGGTAGTCTCTCCTAACAATATGTCCAAAGTATATGAGAGGAAGCTTTGTCATGTTTGCCTTCAAGGAGCATTTTCTGCACTTTCTCCTTGACATATATGTTTAATCTTTTGGAAGTCCAAGGAATATTCAGTACTCTTTTCCAACAGCACAACTCACAGGCACCAGTTTTCCTCCTGCCAATTGTACTCATTGTCCAGTGTTCATATGCATAAAAAACGTATTGAAAAAATTATGGCATGAATTAAGTACACCTTAATCTTTAAACCACCATCATTGTCTTCACTCATTTGGAAAGGTCCCTGACTGCAGACTTTCCAAATTCAATGTCTCCTGATCTCTTGACTGTTAGTACCAAGGGAATTGATTCTAGATCGAAGTAAGAGGAAATGGTTGACAGTTTCAATTCTTTTTAATCCATCTAGTGTAATGATATCTACTGGTCAAGTGGTGAGAATTTTTGTTTTCTTTATGTTGAGATGTAATCCATTTTGAAGGCTGTGGTCTTTGATCTTCTGCAGCAAGTGCTTCAGGCCCTCCTCAATTTTAATAAGTAAGATTTTTTTCATCTTCATAACACAGGTTGTTGGTGGGTCTTCCTTTGATCCTGATAGCACATTCTTTATCATAGAGTTCAGCTTTTCAAATGATTTGTTAAACATGTAGATTGACTAGATATGGAGAAAAGATACAACCTTGATGCACACCTTTCTTAATTTTAAAACATGCAATCTTTTTCTTGCTCTGTTTGGACAACAGCTTCTTGGTCTAGGTCTAGGTCTAGGTTTTGCAAAAGCAAAAGTGTTCTGGGATTCCAATTCTTTTCAAAGGTAGCCACAATTTGTTATGATGCACATAGTTAAATACTTTTTTGTTTATTTGTTTGTTTAAATACTTTTGCATAGTCAATAAAGCCTACAGCAGCATTTAGAATTCCCAGGTGGTCTCCAATACAAGTACTAAATGGGGAACTGCCAGAGACCCAAGCAGGATTTAGAAGAGGCCGTGGCACCAGGGATATCATTGCTTATGTGAGTAAAGAATACCAGAAGAATGTTTATTAGTGATTTATTGGCTATGCAAAGGAGTTTGACTGTGTGGATCATGACAAGTTGTAACTGACATTGAGGAGAATGGGAATCCCAGAACACTTGATTGTGCTCATGAGGAACCTATACCAGTAGCAGGAGGCTGTTGAGAGAACAAGGTGGGGGAGCACTGAATGGCTTAGAATTGGGAAAGGCGTGTGTCAAGGATGTATTCTATATCCACTCCTGTCCACTCTCAGATAATTTGCTCAGCAAATTATCTGAGAAGCTGCACTCTAGGAAGAGAAATGTGGTATCAGGTTTGGAGGGAGACTCATCAATAACCTGTTTTATGCATATGACACAACCTTACTTGCTGAAAGTGAGGAGAACTTGAAGCACTTGTTGCAGAAGATCAGCCTTCGATATGGATTGTGTCTCAATATCAAGAAAACAAAGATTCTTACTGTACCAATAGTGTCATGACGGATGGAGAGAAGACTGAAACTGTCAATATCTTCATCTTGATTGGATCCACAATTAACACCCTTGGACTAATATTCAGGAAGTAAGGAGATATATTGCACTGGGAAAATCTGCAGTTAGGGACTTCTCCAAAGTATTGAAGAGTAGTGATATCAGTTTAAATACTAAGGTGTGTCTGATTCAGGCTATGGTCTTTCTGATTACTATCTGCACATCCAAGACCTGGGCAATGAACAAGGATGACAGAAAAAGAATTAATGCCTTTGAACTACAGTGTTGGAGAAGAGAAGTGAACATCCCATGAACGACCAAGAGAATGAACAAAAGAAAAAATGTCTTGGAGAGAGTGCAGCCAGTGTTCTGGAGGCAAGAGTGATAAGGTTCACCTCACATACTTTGGACATGTTGCTAGGAGGGATTATTCCTTGGGAGAGGGACAGACATGATGTTGGGAAGTGTGGAAGGTCAGCAAAGAAGAGGAAGACCCTCAACCAGGTGGACTGATACAATGACTGCTTCAGTGGGCTCTTTTGTGCCAGGAAGAGTAAGGATGGCACAGGATAGAGCAAGGTCCAGAATTTTTGTTCATAAGGTTGCTATGAGTTATACTCAACTCAATGGTGCCTAACAACAACAACAACTACTACAACAATCCATAAAGCACAAACAGACATTTTCTGATAAGTCTCTGCTTTCAGCTAGGATTCATCTGACATTAGCATTGATAACCCTGGTTTCCTAGACTCTTCTAAACTGGATTTGAACTTTTGGCAGTTCTCTTTCTGTACGGTTTTGAATGGTCTTCAGCAATATTTTGTTTTCAGGTGATTTTAGTATTATTTAGTATTATTGCTCAATATTTTCCACTACTCTGCATCACCTTTATTAGGAATGGAACCAACTTGGTATCTCTTCCAATCAGTTGGCCTGACAGGTATTTTCCAAATTTTCTGGAATAGAGTGGTGAGCATGCGTGTCCAGAGTTATATCTGTTAGCTGAAATATGCCAATAGGCATCCCAATTAGTCTGTAACATCCCTTATAAACTCTGTAATTATAAGTGTTACCCCTGAGTTTTCTTTAATTAGTGCAGTGAATTAACAACATAACACAGTATCAAGATTGGTGGAAAGGACAGTTATTGTTAGAATTGCTAGAAGACAGTGTGGGAACATGAGAAACCTTGTAGAAATCAGTAATCAGCTTCATATTGTTGGTGTTTTTTATGTTGGTTTTTCCCATACGTGGAGTTAGTGGCAGTTGAGCTTGGCTGCCTCCAGGATCACTATGTTGTTTCTACATAGGTTCTTTGTCTCCATTCTGCTCCCTTTTTCTGTTCTACCTTATATTTATTATGCTGGGTGTTCTATCTAAGTATATTTAATGAAAGGATAGAGGAAAAAATATGAATATCTAATATTTTAATGAACATCAAGCTATATCCAAACGTCTTTACTAATGTTCTTGGCTTTTCTTACAATTTTTTTAAGAGTTCAATATCATTATCATTAAAGGGGGAAAAATAAATTTCTTAGGATAAACTAGTGGACATTCCTCTCCTTTCCCTAATTACAGGTTATTATTTCTCACATTTGATAAATTTAGATGATCTCATTTGGGATAAATAATTTCTTTATTGACTTAAATTCCATCTATTTCTACTTTGCACATATGTTCTGTTAGGACTAACTCATGTATTCTATAACATTTCTTTTCAGTAATAATTAATACAACAATATGAATTCTTTCTTGAAAATGAATTATCTTGAAATATTATTATTTTCTTTTTATTTTAAAATATATTAGATTTGCTACAGATGACACAACTTTGCTTTCTGGAACTGAGGAGGACCTGAAATGCTTGCTGCAGAGGGTCAAGGACTGCAGCCTCCAATATGGATTGAGGCTCAATGTCAAGAAGACAAAGATTCTCA
>NW_006399762.1:20973720-20976607 GCF_000299155.1 Elephantulus edwardii
AAATTAAAAAATAATGAAAACAAATAAATTACAAAATAGTCATCATATGTATTTTACAAATTTAATACTAACTTATCTGACTTCTTAAAATATCTTTTCAGTGGTAACGTAATAGTTATATATGTGCTTTTTACATAGAAGAACTGAGGTATAAAATGTTGATGTAGCTTTCTCAGTCTGAAATATCTGTTTTGGTAGAATCTGTACACAATTTGAAGCCAGAGCTCCTAATATTAAAGACTTTTTAACAACTGCCTTAAACATCACTGCAGCACCGTGCATTAACCACTGGGCTTCCCACCAAAAAGTAGGCTTCTTGGTTGGAGACAGATTCGGCAGTATGTTTCTATTAAGGTACAGAGCTTTAGAAATCTTTAAAAACAATTCTACTCTAACCTTTAGGATTGCTATGAGTCAGAATAACCTAGACAGCAGTGTTTGCTTTGTTTCTTTTTATGATCCTTATAATCTTTTCTGTGGGGAATTATTTTACACAATATATGTCTCAGAGTAGGTTGTGTAAGCTGATATTCCACCAAGAAATTATCAGTTTCATCGAGGTTTCTCATGTTTTTTATATACTGTCATAAAAATTATTTTACTCTTTTCATCAAACTTGTGCTGTATCTCTTACTTGTGTGTCTTCTTTCATTTTTAGCTAACTCTGTTATTTTTCCTTGACAAAACTTGCAAAAGTTTTGTCTGAGTATGAGATATAGTCTTACAAAGAACCAGTTTTTACATTTAAATATCTTTCCTATAGCTGTTTTGTTTTTGCAGTCGTATTCCACTTATGTACTTCTTTTTACTCATTTTCTCTATTACTTTTCATTCATTTTGCTTTACTTTTTAAAATATTTTTTCTTTAATTGTGAAAAAGTTAGTTATTTTCTTAGTTGCCTATGTATCAGTAGTGGTATGTTTTTTCCCCCTTGCTTTCTACAGGTTTACAATGCATATATATTTTTCTTTTTTTAATTCATTGTTGCCCATTTTCTAGCCCTCATTCCTCGCCTACTCCACAAGACAGTCCTTGTTCCAAATTGTTCTCATAAATATAACATATAATCATATATTCCTTTCAAACAGTTCTTCACCTCATGTATTCCAATGCAGTGTTCGTTATCTATCCATTCTTTCTCTATTCCCTCCGCAAACAATCCCCATGCCTGTCTTATTTTATAGCAGCAGTGTTATGCAGTATTTATTCTTCTGCTACTAAGATATTTAACTTAAAATAATATCTTCAAGGCTCCCTCATGTTGTGTAATGTTTTACTGTTTTATTGTTTTTCAGTGACACATGATATTCCATCTTGTGGGTGTACCATAGTATTTCTACCCATCTATTTGTAGATGGGCTATAGTTCATATTTCCTTTTCCTCTGAAACAATTAAATTTAAGAATATTTTTTAAAACTTTAAGAATAAATATTTTGGATTTTGAGGTTTCTTTATCCTATGTTTTAGGTAATACGTGGGCTATGAGCATAGAATGTGAGTTACAAAGCTACTTCAGTGTAACTTCTGATTACGTATAAGTTTATGGTTGATTTTCATAAAAGTTATAAAATAATATTAGAAAATGTATTCTTTCTGTTTATTACAAAGTTTTCTGTATTGTTAAATCAAGTTTCTTGCTGTTGTTATGTGCCCTCAAATTCACTTGCGACTTATAGTGACCCTATGTACAACAACTCTGAATACTGCCTTGTCCTAAGCCAGTCTCATTAATTCCGACACACCAACCCCCACTGCTCCAGTCATTGTATTAATCCATCTTACCTGCGGTCTTCCTTTGCTGCATGCTTCCTTCCAAGCATGATGTCCTTTTCCAAGGATTGGTCTCTCCTAGTCACATGCCCAAAGTATGCGAGACAGAGCTTTAAAATCCTAGACTCCAAAGATTGATTATGGGGGAGAAAAAAAATATTGGAGAAGCTTAATATCAGCTGTGGAACTAGGCCAGCTGCTGATTGTAGAACAGACAATCAACTACTCATATGCAAGTTTACAAGGAAGCTAAGGAAACCAAATCAAATCAACAAGAATTAAAGTTTCACCTAACGCCCATCCCACCAGAACCTCAGGAACAGGTTTGAAACCTTAAGTAATAGTGAGTGAAGACAAGATGAGCTATGGGAGGATATCAAGAATATTATTCATTAAGTACAAAAAGTCACTGCAAAGACAGAGGAGAAAGAAAATAACAAGATGGACATCTGAAGAGATTATGAATATTGTACTACATTGCTGAGAAGCCAAAGCATAGGAAAGAAGTTAAGAAGCTGAACAGAAGATTTCAAAGGTCAGCATGGATGGACAACATATTACAATTAAATGTGCAAGGAGCTGAAATTAGACACTCAAGAGAGACAAATTTGCTCAGCATTCCTTAAGTTGAAGGAACTGAAGAATAAATTCAAGTCTTGAGTTTCAATACCTAAGGATACTGAAGACAGAATGTTGAATGACCAGGAAACATCAAAGGATAGAGGGAGTACACAGAGGCACTATATAAAAAAATAATCGTCTGACACTGAAGAATTTCATGAAACTACATAGGGTCAAGAGCCTACGGTGATGAAGAAGTTCCAGGTGCTCTGATGGAATTGGCAAAAAAACAAGGACCCAAGAACTGATGGAATACCAATTGACAAATAGATGCTGCTCTGAACACACTTACCAGGTTGTACTAAGAACTCTGGAGGAGTACTACTTGGCCAACTGACTGGCAGAGATATTTTCATTTTTTAAAAAAAATGACCCAAATAGGGAGGAAGATGGCGGAGGTGGAGAGCACAGTGTGAAGAGCCAGAGGGATAGCAGCCTGCGTACAGAGGATACCAGAGAGTACTTTACGCTCCACAGAGACTGACCATCACAGC
>NW_006399762.1:20983747-20986013 GCF_000299155.1 Elephantulus edwardii
CTTGGCTGAAAGCAGCGAATACCAGAGGGATGTCTATCTGTGCTTCATCGACTGTACAAAGACATTTGACTGTGTGGATCACAACAAAGTTTGGCTAACCTTGAGAAGAATGGGAATCAAAGAACACTTAATTGTGTTCATGTGAAATCTATACAGAGACCAGGAAGCAGTAGTCAGAACAGAGCAGGGAAACACTGCCTGGTTCAGAATCAGGAAAGGTGTAAGTCAGGGATGCATCTTATCTTCATAACTTTGCAATCTATATGCAAAACATATCATTCAGAAAGCTGGACTTTATGAGGATGAATATAGCATCAGGATTAGAGGAAGATTCATCAATAACTTGTGTCATGCAGATAACACAGCCTTGCTTGCTGAAACTCAAAAAGGACATGAGGTATTTCCTGCAGAAGGTCAAGGACTGTAATCTTCACTATGGATTGAAGCTCAATATCAAGAAAACAAAGATTCTCACTGCTGGGCCTATTGGCAGCTTCATGATGAATAGAGAAGAGATTGAAATTTTTAACAATTTCAGCTTCTTGGTTCCACAATCAACACTCTTGGTCCCAGCATTCAAAAAAATCAAAAGGTGAATTGCATTGGGAAAATCTGCTTTCAGGGACCTCTCTAGCTTACTGAAAAGCAACGATGTCCATCTAGAGACTAAGCAGTGCCTGATCAAGGCTCTGGTTTTCACAGTTACTTGTTATGCATCAGAGAGCTGGGAAATAACTAAGAATGATAGACGAAAAATCTATGCCTTTGAGTTGTGGTGCTGGAGAAGAGTGTTGTTGAACATACTGTGGGCTTCCAGGAAAGCAAACACACCTGTAGAGAGTGTAAACAGTTTGCTCCCTGAGTCAAGGAGTTTGAGGCTCTGTCTCGCTTATTTTGGGCATGTGCCCAGGAGGAAGCAGTCCTTGGAGAGGACTGTGTGAGAGAAGTGTGGAGGGACAGCACAAGAGAGGAAGATCCAGGATGAGATGGATTGACTCAGAGACTAGAGCAGTGGGAATATATCTGTCAGGGACAATGAGATTGGCTCAGAATAAGGCTGCCTTCAGAGCTAAAATACATAGGGTCACTATGAGTCGCAGGCAATTGGATGATACATAACAACAACTCCTCAGCGGGATAAATTGACACATTGTGATAATAGGCTTAAGCATGGCAGAGATTTTGAGGATGGCACAGGAGAGGACAAGATTATGGTCAGTTGTTCATAGGATCAGTCTGAGTCATAGTAGACTTGATTGCACAACAAATTTATCTGGCAAGAAAAGTAGTCATAAAAAACTTTCTTTATTATTTGAGTTTTTCTAGTATTCCTTGCTTTTCCTTCTATATATTTGCTTCTGTTTATAACACTTTTTAAAAAACATATTAACAAGCTGTTTTTTTTAAATTCTAAACCTTCAGATAAATAAAATGAAATATATGTACTTTTTATGCTTAACTTCCTTTATCATCATTATACCTGTCATCTTTATCTGCATTGCTATCTATA
Organism: Elephantulus edwardii; assembly: GCF_000299155.1. NCBI lineage: Eukaryota > Metazoa > Chordata > Mammalia > Macroscelidea > Macroscelididae > Elephantulus > Elephantulus edwardii. Next base: position 20,985,258 of record NW_006399762.1, read on the forward strand.
GAAGTAATTTCCTATTTCTCCTCTTTGCTACTCAGTATCTCAGTGACTGAGTCCCTCCAAGAGTTATCTCAGAAAATTGGTGCTACAATCTGGTTTTCAAACTCAGGTCCTTTGGACTGTTAGCTATTATATTTATGATCACAATCTGGAATAAGAGGCATTGCAAAGTGGGCTGGGAGCTGGGGGAGGGAGCAGGAGGAAAGAAAGTGTGTAACACTGAGTTAATGAAAAAAAAAAAAAAGTCAGGTCATAAAAAACCCTGAGGAGTAGTTTTCTCTGTATATATGGGGTCACCATGACTGAGGATCAACTCAATCACAACTAACAATTCAGTGGCAATTCTACAGTCCTTAACTTCCACTACCAAGTATGTTTTTTACTTGGCCCACATGTGTCTTAGACAAGAGTGTGTTTAGCATTGATAGTTTTCTAGAATACTAGTTATGGAGCCCTGGTACAATTTATCAATCTGCTAACCAAAAAACTGGTATTTCCAATCCACGAGCACTCCACAGGAGAAAGATGAGCAATCCTCCCTCATAAAGATTTATAGCCTCAGAACCTCAATAGAGAGGCACTTTGAGTCAAATATAATAACAATGAGTTTTGGTTTTGAGACTTAATGACAATGGGTAATGGCAATTCAAATTTCCACTAACAACATTTGTAATATTGTGGTGTAATTATAAGAAGTAATTTCATAATTTATTTCTTAATCTATTTTTTACTGATTTTAAGAAATATTTGTTTTTCAAT
>NW_006399762.1:20986113-21004723 GCF_000299155.1 Elephantulus edwardii
ATATTATATACTATTGAGTAAATATTATATAGCAAATTGAGTTTTATCTATTTACTTACAATCTGTCTTGCTCATTTTGCATACAGAAATTCTCTTTTCTTCTTTTCTATATAAATGGATCTGTCACGCCATTATTAAAAAGTTGTTCTTCCTATATTTGCAGAATATTGGAATACTACTTAATAATTTCTCATTTAAAATAATCAAAAGGCATGTTCAATTTGAAAAATCAGCTGTTAAGGACTCCTCCATTGCTCAGGAGCAATGGTGTCAGTTTAAAGACTAAGGAGCACTTGATTCAAGTCGTGGTCTTTTCCTTTTTTTTTCTGTGCATCTGAAACTTCTATAATGACTAAATGTGACAATAAGAGAACTTGATGCTTTAACTTGTGGTGCTGGAGAAAATTTATGACTATGCTAAGAATTACCAAAGAACAAATATGTCTTGGAGAAAGTACAGCTAGGATGCTCCTTAAAGGTATGGAGGGTTAAACTTTTTTTCACATACTTTGGCAATCTTGTTAGGAGGGGCCAGTCCTTGGAAGAAGAACTCATACTTGAAAGGTGGAGGGTCAGATTTCACATGCCTTTGAAGTAATTGTAAACGCCATTACTTGCATCAGGCAGACCTTAGCCTTTAAACTAACATCATTAATTTTTAGAACTTTCAAGAGATTCTTGACTTAAAATGCCTAATGAAATACACTGTCAGCTTCCATGAGTGCTGCTTCCATGGATATTGATTATATAGATAAAAAAATGAATTTATTGACAATTTCAATCTATTCCTCATTTATCATGTTCTACAGTTTTGAGGGTTTTTGTTTTCTTGAAATTAAAGTGTAACTCATACTGACAACTGTGATGTTTTATCATGTTCAGTAAATATGAGACAGTTACTTGGCCAGCTAACCGGAAGAAATCTATATTTGTCCTTGTTCTCAAAAACAATGATTGAACAGATTGTGGAAATTATCAGTTCATGTTATTTATATTACAGGTAAGTAAAATATGACTGAAAATAATTGAAATGAAAACCAGATTTTTTAAAATAAAAAAACATGGATCATTACATCAACAAGGAACTTTCAGAAATGTAAGCATGATTCAGAAGAGTTTATGAATGGGGAATATTACTGCTGATGTGACATAGATCTTGGATGAAAGTAGAGGATATCAGTAAGACTTTTGCTGATAATTTACTTATTATTGCTTTATTGGCAGTTTTATGGGAAACTCTGGTGCCATACTTTGTAGAGAGCTGTACTGCTAAACTAAAGACAGCCAGCTGGAAAATACCAGTTGTTTCCCCCATGGGAAATAGATGTGTACTATCCTCCTGCAAAATTTACAACCCCAGAAAACTACTCCGTTGCAATGAGTTCAATTTCTTGTGGGTTTTTTTAGTTGAATATGCAAAATAATTGAACTCTGTGGATTATAACACATTATGAACAACATTTGGAAGGAGGAGTGGCATCCACTTCCGTAATAGCTTGCATCCGGAAACCCTATGAACCTGGAGAGAGGAAGAAAGACACACAAGCGTCGAGGACTCTCCTTCATAGGGTTGCTATGAGTCACCTGCTATTCAACGACACTTAACAATAACAACAATGGACAACATTGAAAAGAATCAATAACCTTTAACTGTGTTCATGGGAAATCTATACAGAGACCAAGAAGTAGGTTTCTCTGAAAAGAACTAGAGAACATTGAATAGTTTAAAGTTAAGCAAGGTGAGCATTAGGGTTACATTCATCCTATTAATTCTGAATGGTGGGCAGATAATCAAGAAGTGAAATATATGAAGAAGAATGTGTCATTAGGATTGGAAAATGACTCATCATCAACTTGCATCACACAGATTATGCAACCTGCTTCCGGTAGAAGCTCAAGGAATACAGCTTTCAATATGAATTATATCTAAAAAAAAATATGAATTATATCTCAAAATCAAGTAAGCAAAACTTCTCACCATTGCACCTTAGTAGACAACATTGTCACAGATAGTGTATATTGAAGTTGTCAGAGAATTCATTTTATTGTATCTACAATCAACACTCATGATAACAGGAGTCAAGGGATCAAGAGACATGTGGCATTGAGAAAATCTGTTGTAATTGTCCTCTTTAAAGTGCTAAAGAGCAAGTATATTAGTTTAAAGACTGAAATACACATTAACCAGGCCATAATATCTTAAATTGCTTCATATGTACCTTAAAGTTATATAATTAATAAGGAAAATTGAAGAATTGATACCTTTTTATTTTTTTTCACTAGTTTATTTACAAAATTCTAATACAAATTCAAACAAATTCTTTCAATTTCCCTCACCCCCTACCCATCAAATTGTACAACCCAATGATCAATCCCCCATCCTTTTTAATTTTTTAAAGAAATTATACTGGTTTACATGCAAAGTTCATAATTTTTTTATATATATGATTTTTCACACTTTCCCCTTTCCTTCACCCAACCCTCCCTCCACTGACCAAAAGAAAAATCAAATGTCTTAGAAAAAGTGTAATCAGGGTCCTCCTTAGTGGCAAAGATGGCAAAACTTCATTTTCCATAATTTGGTGTGTCAGGAGGGGCCAGTTCCTGGGAAAACACATTACAGTAGGAAAATTATTGAGTCATCTAAAGAAAGCAAGACTCTCAATAAGACAGATTAACACACTGACAATTACAATGGACTTGATATGACAAAAGTTGTAAGATAGGCATGTTGGTGTTGTTATGTTCTGTTGAGTCACATGCAACTCATAGAGACCCTAAGCACAACTCTGAACCCTACTCTATCTTGAGCCCACTCACCCCCTATTCCCCTAGTCACAGAGTCAATGTATCTCATCGAGGGTCTTCCTCTCTTATACTGTCCCTCCACTCTCACAAGAAAGATGGCCCTCCCAATGGACTGATACCTCCTTGTAACATGCTCAAAGTATGTCACACAGAGGTTTAGAATCCTTATCTCCAAGGAGAAGCTTGATTTCACCCTCACCAGTATGAACCTATTTGTTCTCCTGGCAGTGCATGATATATTTAATACTCTTCTCCAGCATCACGTCTCAAAGGTATAAATTCTCCTTCTATCATCATATTGTCCAGCTTTCTGATGCATATCAATTAATTGTGAAGACCATGGCCTGGATCAGGCACACCTTAGTCTCCAAACTGATATTGTTGTTCTTCAACTCTGGAGAAGTCCCTCACAGCAGAGTTTTCCAGTGCAATTTGTCTTGAGTTGTTGACTGCTGATACAGAGTGTTGATTGTGGAGGGAAGAAAACTAAAGCTGTTAACAATATCAATCTCTTCCCATCTCTCATGATGCTGTCAATCTGTCCAGTGATGAGAATCTTTGTTTTCTTGATATTCAGCCTCATACCACACTGAAGGCTGCAATCCTTGATCTTCTGTAGCAAGTGTTCAGGTCATCCTCAGTTTCAACAAAAAAATGTGTCATCTGCATAATGCACATAACTCATGAATTATCTTTAAATCCTTGATGTCACATTTTTCCTCGTAGAACTCAGCATTACATATAATCTGTTCTGCACATAGATTGAAAAGGTATGGAGATAGGACACATCCCTGGCAAACGCCTTCCCAATTTTGAACCATGCCGTTTCCTTGCTCTGTTCTGACAACTGCCTACTGGTCTAAGTAAAGGTTTCACATAGGCACAATCAAGTGTTCTGGAATTCCCATTCTTAGAGTTTGCCACGGTTTTTTGTGACCCACACAGTCAAATAGCTTTGCATAGTCAATGAAACACAGACATTCCTCTGGTACTATCTGCTTTCAGCCAATGCCCATTTAACATTAGCTATAATATCACTAATACCAAGGACTTTTTAAATGATATTGTTTAACAATCTCTTCACTCTGTCTGGTTACATTTCTTTGGAATGGGAACAAATATATATCTCTTCCAGTCAGTTGGCCAGCTGGTTGTCCTCCATATTTCTTGACACATTCTGATGAGTGTGTCCAGGGCACCATCTGTTTAAATATGTTGAAATTGGTAGGTATGCCATCAATTTCTTGGCCCTGGTTTTTGCCAATTCTTTCAGAGGAGCTTGAACTTCTTCCTTCATCAACACAGACTCTTGTTCATATGTTGTTTCATGACATGCTTCTGTCACCAAATTCTTTTGGTACAGTGACTCTCTATAATGCTTTCTAGGTTAGTTTAATATTCTGCTCAAAGCATCCTTAAGTATTGTAAGTCAAGGCTTGAATCTGTTCTTCAGTTCGTTCAGGTTAAGAAATGCTGAACAAGTTTGGCCCTTTAGATTTTCTGACTCAGCCTCTTTGCACATTTCATAGTATTTTGCTCTATCTTCCAGGATTTCCCTTTGAAATCTTCTGTTCAGCTCCTTAATTTCTTGTTTTCTTCCCTTTGCTTTGGCTTCTCAGCACTTTAACACAATATTTAGAGTCTCATCTGACATCCATCTTTATCTTTCCTTCCTCCTCTCTCTTTGTAATGACCTTCTACATTCTTCATGGATGATATTCTTTATACCTTACCATACATAGCTCATCTGGTCTTTGCTCATTATTGTTCAAGATCTCACATCAGTTCCTGAAACGGTTTCAAGTGGACTAGACTCAAGGCCAAATTTTGGTTCCTGTGGATTTGATTCAAACTTCTTTAGCTTCAGCTTGAACTTGCATATGAGTAGTTGGTGGTCTGTTCCACAATCAGCACCTGGCCTAGTTTTCACAGCTGATAATGAGCTTCTCCAGTGATTTGCTTCCACAAATGTAATCAATCTGATTCCTTTCATACCATCAGATGAAATCCATGTATATAATCTTTGTTTTTCTTATAAAAAGTGTTTGCAATAAATACATCATTGATTGTACAGAAGTCTATCTTTCTAACTCTAGCTTTGTTTTCGTCACCAAGCCCGTATTTTCCAACTACTGATCCTTCTTCCTTGTTCCTAACTTTTAAATTCCAGTCACCCATTATTATTAATGAATCTTGAGTGCATGTTTGATCAACATCTGACTTCAAAAATTAGTAGAAATCTTTTCTTTTCTTTTTAGCTCTAGTTGTTGGTGCATATATTTAAATGATAGTGGTATTCACTGGAATTCCTTGTATGTGCATGGATATCATCCTGACACTCACAACATTGTATTTCAAGATGCACCTAGAAATGACTTTTTAAACTATGAAAGTAAGCCCATTTTTTTCTCATCTTTTTATCTCTGGCATAGTACATCAAATTATTGCCTGATTCAAAATGTTCCAAGTCATTCCATCTTATTTTACCAATAAATAGTAAGTCAATATTTATGAATTCCATTTCTTTCATGCTTCTCATATTTCATGCTCCAATCACTTGTGTCTGCCTACAACCTACAACTGTTCCTCCTCCTTTGTGTTTCCATAGTTGAGGGTTCAGCCTCAGTTGCCATATCTGCTCATCTACTCTAAGTGTGCTTTATTGTACCTAGAATTTTTTGAAAGATTGTTCTTTCAAAAATGGATTTTTGTTTGTTTGTTTGTAGGTTCATTATGACCTCTAGAAGGCACTTAACAATAATCACAACTGTTGTGGCTTCTTCAGATGAGAACGTTGTAAATGTAAGCTTTCAATCTTTCCTCCTATTCTTTACTATTTAAAACTGTAACTTTCCCCTATTTTATTTGTATGTCCTATGTTTTACAGTGATATGTTTCATGTAGCAGTCCATATATTTTCTAATTCTTACTTAGAACTCATCTGCCAAGTATATTAAAAACACAGAAACACTTCTGTGATTACATGTGAAATATTTTGCATTATTTATATAGACGTCTCAGAAAATATTGTATAATAATGCCTAAGCTGTCAAATTTTGTGTGTTTGCAAATAAAACTTTTCTTTTTTTTTAGTTTCAGCAAACTATAGGAAATATAGAGTTTGAGTTGCTGCTTTAAGACTTACCATATTGAAACTTGGCCCACGTTCTAAATAATGACATGTTCTGTGACAAAAAAGACTAATAGGTAAAAGATATTTCACCTGGTGAATTTAACAACATTGTTTTATAAGGCAGAATAAAAGGGTCTCACCAAATGTCAAAAGTAGAAGTGTTAAAGCTGCTTTATTATAAGATTATCTTTTTGTATAATCAACCTTCTTGTTGTTATGTGCCATCAAGTCACCCGTGACTAATAGCAACCTTAAGTACACAGCCTTATCCTAAACCAGTCTCGTTGACTCTGATATACCTAATCCTAGTGTCAATCCATTTCCTCTTGGGTCTTTCTTTCCTGTGCTGTCCCTCCAGACTTCTAAGCATGATGTCCTTCTCCAAGGACTGGTCCCTCTTGGTCACAAGCCCAAAGTATGTGAGACAGTACTTCAAAATCCTTGTCTCCAAGAAGAAACTTGGTTTCACTCTCTCCAAGACAGACCTGTTTGTTCTTTTGGTGGTCCATGAGATGTTCAATACTCTTTTACAGAACCACAACTCAAAAGCATCAAGAGGTGAATGGAAGATTTCAAAGGAAAGCTTGGAAAGATAAAATAAACTACTATAATGGGAAGTACAGAGACCTAGAGCTAGAGAATAAAAAGGGAAGATCTAGATCAGATTTCTCAAGCTGCAGGAACTAAAAAACAACTGCAAGCCTTGAGTTGTAATACAGGCAAAATCTTGAATGATCAGGAAGCATCAAAAGTTGATGGAGGGAATCCAGAGAGTCACTGTACCAAAAAGAATGGCTATCACTGAAATATTTCAGGAAATACTATTTGATCAAAAGCCAATAATAATTAAGGAAGGAATTTAAACTACATTGAAGACATTGGCAAAAAATTAAGGCCCCAGGGACTGTTTGGATTCAATTGACATGTTTCAAAGGGCAAATGTAGTCCTGGACATACTCACCAGTCTATTCCAGTACACTTGGAGAACAGCTGCCTGGAAAACTGATTGAAGAGGTATTTGTCCCATTTTCAACAAAGATGATCCAACAGAATATAGAAACTGTTAAAAAATACCATTAATATCATATGCACGAAAAATACTGCTAAGAATCATTAAAAAACAGAATAGTACATAAACAGAGAACTGCCATACATTAAAGTGGTATTTGGAAGAGGATCTGGCACCGGGGATAATATTGCTGATGTTGGATGGATCCTGTCTGAAAGCATAGAATACCAGAAAATGTCTATTTTTTACTTTAAAGACTACACAAAGGCATTTGACTGTAGATGCTAACAAACAGTAAGAATATTGAGAAAAAGGAAATTCCAGAATACTTAATTGCATTTATATGAAATCTGTATCTAGACCCTGAGGCTATTGTGTGAAAAGACCACTGACTGGTTTAACATTAGGAAAAATGTGTGTCAGGGTTGTATCCTTTCTACATATGTGTTTAACTTTTATGTTGAGCAAATTATTCTAGAAGCTGAATTCTAAGAAAAAATATGGCATCAGGATTGAAGGAAGACTCATCAATAACCTTTGGTGTGCAGATGACACAACCTTGGTTGATGAAAGTGAGGAGGGCTTTAGAGTAGGTTAAATAGCAGAGGCTTCAATAATGATTGCATGTCAACATCAAGAAAACAAAAATCTTCACTATTGGGCAGATAGGCAACATCAAGACGGCCAGTGGAAGGATTGAGACTGTCAGCGACTTCATCTTCCTTGCATCCACAATTCAGTATGGTTTTTGTTACGTGTCACCTGTGACTCATAACGACTGCTTACGCGCAATAGCTCTGTCCTCTGTCCTATCATGAGCCAGTCTCACTTGCCTCTGAAATATCTGTCTCCATTACACCAGTTACTGTGTCTGTCTCCTCCAGGATCTTCCTCTCATTTGCTGTCCCTCCATCCTTCCAAGCATGATGTCTTTCTCCAAGAACTGGTCTCTCCTGGTGGAATGCCTAAAGTATGTGAGATGGAGCTTTAAAAATCTTTGCCTCCAAGGAGCAACTTGGTTTCACCTTCTGGCAAACCTGTTAGTTCTCTTGGCAGTCCATAATATGGTTCAATATGCTTCTCCAGCACCACAACTCAACAGCACACTTTAGTCTCCAGACAGACAGCATTGCTGTTTAGTACTCTGGAGAGGTTCCTGACAGCAGATTTTCCTAACTTAATTCATCTTTTGATTTCCTGACTGCTGGTGCAAGGAGTATTGTTTGTAGGGCCAAGAAAGCTGAAGCTGTTAACAATCTCTTCTCCACCTATCATGATGCTGCCATTTTATGAGAACCTTTCAATACAGTACTAGCAGTCAGAAGATCAAGAGATGTATTGAACTTGGAAAGTCTGTATTCAGGGACCTCTCCAAATAATTAAGGGTGATCTCAGTTTGAGGACTTAAGTGCACCTGATTGAGACCATGGTCTTTTAATGGACAATTTCTAAGGAAGATAGAAGAAGAGTTGATGGCTTTAAACTATGTTGTTGGAGAGAAGTGCCAAAGATCCCACAGGCTATCAAAAGAACAAAGGTATGTCTTGAAGAAGGTGCAGTGAGAGTGGCTCCTTGGAGATGAAGATGTTGCCGTTTTATCTCACAAACTTTGGACATGTTAAGAGAAGAGCTTATTCCTTGGAGAGAGTGACATCTTGCTTGGGAAGTTGGATGGCAAAAGAGAGTAAGACACTCATCCAGGGGGGTTGACAAGGGATCTGCGCAATGGACTTGAGTGTGTCAAGATTATGAGAACAGCACGAGATAGGACTGTGTTCAGATTGGTTGCTCATTGTGTCACTCTAAGTCATACTTAATGCAATAGCACCTAACACCACCGCTGTAGCTGAGCAAACATATTTATTGTTGTTTTTGTTAGGCGCTATTGAGAAAGATCCATGGTACTCATTTGAACAACAGATCTGAGCTCTGTACTGCCCTGTGCCAGTTTCATAGTCTCTGACACAACTTGAGCCCATTGCTGCAGTCGCTGTGTCAATCCATCTCATTGGGGGTCTTCCTCTCTTTAACTGACCCTCTGCCATTCCAAGTATGATATCCCTTTCCATAGAATAGCCTCTCCTAGCAACATGTCCAAAATATGTCAGAGAAGAGTTTTCACCATTTGTTATCATAGCTAAGAACACATATTTACCATTGAGTAAATAAATGAAAATCAATAAAGGAGTGCTAAATCTAAAAAAAGCTGCAACATAATGCTTTAAAACCTCATATTTGCACAATACATCATCATGGCAGATTCTATCTTGTAGAGAGCATCAGAGAAAAATCTCTCAGCTCAGAGAAAGCTCTAGATGATTACTCAATTGGATCAAAATAAATTATGAGTGTTCCACCATTAAAGCCTCTAACTTACTTAGGACTTAACCCTTTCTCTCTATCACCTATCACTATGAAATCGTTATTCTCTGTTACCTTGCTCAGATCATTTGTCTTTCTGTTACTGATAATTATTCTACAGTGCCTCATTTTTTGCCCTTTTATTTCCAGTAAGTCAGCTATAATTACTCAGCAGCTTCTTGTCTGTGACATAGCTGCATAACTAAGAGCAATAGACCTTTACCAGGCTGTATAGTTAATCTTAGTTGTAATGACAGAACTTGTAATATTCTAAAATCAAATCCATTTTACGGCTCTTTGTACAACTGCAGGGTTAGGTGTAACAATGATGGTTCCATAGTGAGAAGATTAATACATATTTTACTAAACATGTGAAACATTTGTTCAGCTAGGTTTTGCTAGTGATTTCAATATTCTTCACCATTTCAATCAATCAAGGAATCACCTACAATAACGCAAATGGAAATAAGAAGACATGTTATTCAAATTGAAGTAAAGATCTTAATTCTGCTAGATACACATGTATATACTCATCCACATTATGGAGGCATCCATTGCAATTTATTTAACATTTGTCTGCCAAAAGGTATGTCTATATTTATTTCTTGATACTTAGTAGCTAAAAACATTTTGTGTATATTTTCTTCTATTGGTCCTTCAGGAGGAAAAGGAGTTACAGAAACATTGCCCTAAAGGAAAAGTAATAATTGAAAATGACTCAAGTACAGGTTTTACTATTGTTCAGTGCAATTCTAGTCCTAAAAATTATCTGATTATAAATGTTACTATTATTGGTATATGTAGTATGAGTTTAGTCTCATTAGGTAATTTTGAGTTACTAGTGTATATTTTTCCTCGTAAAGTACAAGATGTAAAAGTGGTTCTTAACTATTTGTATACCGCAGTGCAAAATATCAAACATTACTCTGACTATATTAATGCACATGTTGATAGCAAGTATAAATTTTAATAGTCATGCTATATCTATAACTTAACTTCTGATTTCTGTGTAGGGTCTGGTGTGAAAAACAATGTATTTGAATTTTGTAAATAAACTAGTGTAAAAATAATGTAAAAAATCTATTTTATATATTAGAATATTTTATATATATGAATGAGTGTATGAAACACAACATAAATGAAAGATTGTATAAAGCACAATGTAGAAACATATTGTAAAGGTAATATTATATGAAAATCAATAAAAATATTTAATAAAGAAAACACATGATAGCGAAGAGTTGGAAACAATCCAGGTGCCCATCAACAAACTAATGGATAGAGAAGCTGTGGTTTATTCACATAATGGAATACAATGTGGCTTTGAAAAACAAGGAACTCATTAAATATTACACAAAATGTATGACCTTGGAGGACATTGTTCTGAGTGAAATATCTCAATCACAAAAAGACAAATATGATATAACACCGCTGTTATAATAGAGAATTGACACGAGTAAATATTATTGTTATGAATTAGGTGGAGGGATTGAATAACAATGAAAAAATTTTTTCTTTTACTTTTCAAAAAGAAAAGAGAATGGGGGCGGGGTGGGCAGGGAGAAAAGTGCAATAATGAATGAATGAAAATCTAAAGTCTCTGTAAACTTTCAGAAAAATCAATTTAAAATAAAAAAAAAAAAGAAAGACAACCAATTTGTATTTTAGACCTTTCTTGGGACCAGAATTACTTCTTGTTGTGGTAATGTGTCATTGAGTTGAAACTCACACATTACTGGCCCTCCAGAGAGTTTCAAGAGGCTGTAAGTTTTGTAGGGGGAGATTGTCTATTTCTCTTCAGTGGAGCAGCTGATGATCCCATATTTCATGCCTTTGGGTTGACAGTGCAGATCCTTATCAGTAGATCACCAATGCTCCCTATGAGTTATTTTATGACCATAATTAAAACAGTAAAATGATACTAAGTACTTGGGAGAAAATCACTACTGGAAATATACCTCAAAGAAACCATAACTGACATCCAAGCAGATATATGCACATCCATGTTTATTGTGGCTTTATTCACAATATCACGGAGTTGGAAACAACCTCAACAAACGAATGGATAGAGAAGCTATGGTATATTCACACAATGGAATACTACACTGCATTGAAAAACAAGGAACTCATGCAATATTATTCAAAATGGGTGACCCTAGAGGACATTATGCTGAGTGAAGTATCTCAGTCACAAAAGGACAAATCCTGCATGGTGTCACTCTGGAGGAAGACTGATGGGTTTAATAATGTATACTGCATTGATACAGTCGGGGGAGCAAGCTGTTTAAAAGGGATATGTGATTGGGTATTTTTGTAATGACAGGAGTCCAGAGTGAGGGCTGCATAGTGGAGTGGACCTGAGGGGAGGGATTGTAAAACAATGAAAGAATTTTTCTTTTACTTTTCCAAGAGGGTAGTGTACTAGGGAGGGGAGGGTTGGGAGGGGAGAAAAGTGCAACAGTGAATGAATGGAAATCCAAAGTCTCTGTAAATTTTCATCAAAATTAATAATAAAATTTTTTAAAAAGAAAAAGAAAGGCCTTATAGGTGTTGTTGAATCGAGCCTATGTACAAGAGAATACAATTCTCACTCCTGTAAAATCCTCACAACAATTGCTATGCTTGAGTTCATAATTGCTGTCAGTGCCAATCCATCTCTTTAGTTTTCTTCTTTATTTCACTGATCTTCTATTTACTTAACACAATGAATGTCCTTTTCCAAGGATTTCTCTTTCTTGATGTCCAAAGTCTATGTGACAACCTCATACTATCCTTGCTTCTAGGAAGCATACTGGCTACACTTATTCTAGTACAGATTGGTCCGTTTGTATTTGTGTCTTTTCTTTTTTACTTCTTCTTTAAATCATGCAAAGGCTGCACCAAGGCACAGGAAAATAACTTTTCAAAATTTTTATCATATCCCATAATGCAAAAAGGAAAGAGGTTACATGTTATAGAATATTGAAATTGACCTTCAGTCTTGAACAGATTAATTCTAAATGATAAATAATACATGAGAGAATCTCAGAATAATACCTAGATAGATAGAGATATGCAGATATAGACAGAAATAGTAGGGGAAAAATGACAGTTACTGTTTTCAATTGAAGGAAGATTTCTTGCTTCTGTGTTTTGTTTTTCTTCTCAAGGGCCTTAAATTATTTTATTATTGTTGAAAAGGTAATAAATAATATAATTAAATGAAAATAGCCATCACTGTTTTACAATGTATCAGAGTCCATCATATCACAACAGAAATCCAGACATCCACTTCTAATGCCGCAAATCATCCTGCATTCAGATGTCAAATTGATATCTTGAAAAAGAGTAGTCTAAACAGCCCTTATGGTTCAATGTTTAAGACTTAGGCTACTAAAAAGCAGTACAATACCTTACAATTTACCACTAAAGCTCCCTTCTCAAATCTCAGCTGCTGTAATTTTTATGATTAGTTAGGAAGAAATACATTTAATATAACAAATAGACTTAAAACTTTTGAATATTATTTGTTTCATTATATCTTTTCTCTTTCTAGTTGAGGATTCAAATATTGTTCTAGTTTGCAAAAACTAGATAAAGGAACCTAACAGTTGCCCAAAACCAACCTACTCAGTAATTACAGAAGTTGCTAGAGCATCTTGGGCAACATTTCAACTCTGAAACAAGGAAGTGTCCAGAGGAAGGTTAAACTCACAACATACACTTCAAAAAGTTGAAATACTCACAGCATTCTAAAACAAGTTCAAGCTGTTACAGTGCTATAAAATTTCAAGGAAAAAAAAGGAGGATGAAACCAAGTCTTTCCTCGGAGGCTAGGATTTTGAAGCTCTGCCTCACTTACTTTGGGCACGTGGCCAGAAGAGATTGTTCCTTGGAGAAAGACATTATGCTTGGAAGGGTGGAAGTACTGAACAGTAAAGGAAGACCCCGGATGAGATGAATTGATACAGTAAATGGGGTGATGGGGTTTGGTGTGTCAGTATTAGTGAAAATGATTCAGGACAGGGAAGAATTCAGAGCTGCTGTACTTAGGGTTGTTATACATAGCATGAGACTCAATGGCATAAAACAACAACAATATACTATATTAGTTGGTGTGTGTGGGATCTATCTATCTATCTATCTATCTATCTATCTATTTATTTTAAGCCTCTTGTTTAGAGTCAACAAGACCTTAGGGAGGGCCTTTGTATTTAAAGTTGTTCTTGTTGTTTGTTGTTGTTGTTATGTGACATTGAGTCACGTACAACTCATAGCGACCCTATGTACAAGAGCTCTAAATGCTGTTCTATCCTGTGCCAACGTAGCCGTCTCAAATGCTCTTATTCCCACCGCTCCAGTAACAGAATCGATCCATCTCATCGAAGGTCTTCTTCTCCTTCGCCACCCCTTCATTCTGCCAACTATGACGTCCCTCTCCAGGGACCAGTCCCTCCTTGCAACATGCCCAAAATATTTCAGATGAAGCTTCAGAATTCTTGACTCCAAAGAGCCTTCTAGCTTCACCCTCAAGGACAAACCTGTTTGTTCTTCTAGCAGTCCATGGTATACTTAACACTCTTCTTCAGCACCACAGCTCAAAGGCATCAATTCTCTTTCTATCAACTCTATTCACTGTCCAACTCTCTGATGCATAGAACATAATTGTGAAGACTATAGTCCGGATCAAGCACACCTTAGTCTCCAGTCTGACATCGTTACTCTTCAGTACTCTTGAGAGGTCCCTCACAGTTGACTCCCAATGCAATTCATCTCTTGATTTCCTGGCTGCTGTTACCAAGAGTGTTGATTGTGAAGCCAAGTAAACTAAAACTGTTAACTATCTCAATCTCTTCACCGTCCATACTGATGCTGCCAATTGGCCCAGTGGTTAAAGTTGTTGTTATTGTATTTTGGAGGAACATTTTCTAACTGGTGCAGCACTCTTCTGTCAAAATGCTGTACTGAAGTAACCTGGGATTGCTGTGATGCTGAACATTGTGCCATTGGGATGTCAAATGCCATAACAGCTGCCCATGGTGGACAGTGTTTGATGGAGATCCCAATTTAAGACAGTTTTAGAAGAATGAGTGGCATCCACTTCCTAAACGGCATGCCTCTTGAAACTCTATGAATTTTGATACATGTCAATAGTTACAGAAAGGCTTGAGGCCTTTTGTTCATAGGGTCACAATGAGTCATACTAGACTCAAAGTCAGTCAACAACAACAGCAGTAGTATAAAACAAATTGTCTTTTACAAGAAGATGTTTATGTTGTTATGATCAGTTGTTGAGTTGCTTGCAAGTCATAGCGACCCTATGTGCAATAGCTCTGAACCCTGACTTCTCCTGAGCCAATCTCACTGTCTCTGACACATCTCTCCTATTAACCCAGTTACCATATCAATCTATTTCTTCTGGGCTCTTCCTATCCTATGCTGTCCCTCCACCTTTCCAAGCATAATGTCCTTCTGCAAAGCATGTGAGATGGTGCATCAAAACCCTTACCTCCATGGAACACCTTGGTTTCAAATCTGTTTGTTCTCTTGAGAGTCCTTGGTATGTTCAACACTCTTCTCCAGCACCACAACTAAAGGGTGTTGATTTTTCTTCTATCATCTTCAGTCATTGACATGGTCCAGGTCTCTTATATATAGTAAGTAATTGTGAAGATCATGTCTTGGATCAGGAATATCTGAGTCTCTAGAATGACATCATTGCTTTCAGGAGTCAGGAGACATCTCTGACAGACTTTTTTATACATTTTTTTAAAAAAAAAATTATCCTGGTTTACTTACAAATTAATATACACTGTTTTTCACACCTGGTCTTTCCCCTTTCCTTTACCCATTCCTCCCTCCACCCATTAAATTGTGACACTAAGATTAAGCTCCCCTCCCCCCATTCTGCCACTCATCCTCATCTATCTCCTTCCCCCTCTCCTCCTTGGATCATCTTACTTATTCTATGATAATGGTCTTATACAGTATTTGCCTTTACAAGTCTGAGTTAGTTCACTTAGCATAATGCTCTCCAGTCCCTCCCAAGTTAGGTAAAAATTTACAAAATCATTACCCCTGTGTGCTGCATGGTATTCTATTCTGTGAATGTACCATAATTTCCCAATCCACTCCATTGTAGTTGGACATTTGGGCTGTTTCCGTGTCCTTGCTATGGTGAATAATGCTATTATTAACATTGGTGTACAAATTTCTGTGCCTCACTTCCTATTTTCTCTGGGTATATTCCAATCAGTGGAATAGCTGGGTCATATGGAATTTCTATGCTCAGCTTTTTAAAGAAGTGTCAAACTGCCTCTCAGAGTAGTTGTACAATTTTAGAATCTCACCAACAATATAAAAGTGTTTCTAGTTCACCACATCCTCTCCAACATTTATTACTTGCTTCCCTGCTTACACTTTGCCAATGCTACTGGGGTAAGGTGGTATCTCATTGTGGTTTTGATTTGCATCACTCTTATTGCCAGTGATTTTGAGTATTTCTTCATGTACCTGTTGACCATCTGAATGTCTTCTATGAAAAGTCTTTCCATGTCTCTTGCTTATATGGTAATTGGACTATCACTCTTTTCCTTCTGGAGACTCAGGAGTATTCTAGAAACATTTTTTTTTATGAAACCCTTGTCTGAGATGGTGTTTCCAAATGTTTGTTCTCAGTCAATTTTCTATTTCTGAATAGAAAATGTGTTTGATGAACACAGAGACAATCTTTAGAATCTTCCATTCATCAATTTTATCCTCTTCAGATTGTGAATTTCTAGCTGTATTTTGCAGTCTTTTTATACTATAGACTAGGAGAGTAAGGCAAGCCTGATACAAGCCATGGTCTTTGCAATCACATGCTATGCATCGAGAGCTAGACAATAACTAGGGATGATAGAAGGAGAATTAATGCCTTTGAGTTGTGATGTCAGAGAAGAGTATTGACTACATAATGGACTGCTAAGAAAAAGAACAGGTTCATCCTAGAGAGGGTTAAATCAGGCTGCTCCTTGGAGGCAAGGATTCCGAAGCTCCATCTGACATACTTTGGACATGTTGCAAGGAGGGACCAGTCTTTGGAGAGGAATATCATGTTTGGGAGGGTGGAGAGACAGCGCAGGAGAGGAAGACCCTCTATAAGGTGGATGAATTCACTGACTGGGATAATGGAGGTAGATGTGTTGGAGACAGTGAGATTGGCACAGGATTGAGCAGGGTTTAGGGCTGTTGTACATAGGGTCACTATGAGTTGCAGGTGACTCGACGGCATGTAACAACAATAACAACAGGCCTTCGGAGCCTAATCCCATTTTGTCTCTTATGAACTTTTTGGTTTTGGGCTTTTATCCCAGGACTCTGATCTACCTTGAGTTGATTTTGTGTATGGTGTGAGATGTGGATTCTGTTTCAGCTTTCTGCAGTTAGCACTTAAGTTTTGCCTGGAAACATTTGTTGAAGAGGTTGTCATTTCCTCATTTGATATGTTTTATTTTCTTGACTGAATTTCCTAATGCAATTCATCTTTTGATGTCCTGGCAGCTGGTACCAAGATTGTTGATTGTAGAACCAAGTCAGCTGAAGCTATTAGCAATCTAAATCTCTTCTCTGCCTATTATGAGGCTGTCAATTGGCCCATTGGTGAGAATAGTTTTTTTCTTGACATTGAGCTTCAGTCCATATTGAAGGCTCCTGTCCTTGACCCTCTGGTCAAATGCCTCTGGTCCTCCTCAGTTTCAGTAAGCAGAGTTCTGTCATTTGCATAGAACAGGTTGTTGATGAGTCATCCCCAATCCTGATGACACATTCCTCCTCATAAGGTCCAGCCTTCTGAATGATCATTTCTGCATATAGATTGAAAAGTTATGGAGATAGGATGTATTCTTGGCATACAGTTTATTTGATTTTGAATCATGCCATTTCCTTGCTATGTTCTAAAGACTGCTTTCTGGTCCAAGTATACATTTCTTACAAGCATAATTAAGTGTTCTTGAATTTCCAGTCTTCTCAAGATTAGCCAAAATTTACTGTGATCTGCACAATCAAATGCATATGTATCTTTAATTATATCTTCTCTTTCACTAAGATACTCAGTCTTCTTTTAAATTAGAATAATTCTATCTTAAAAAAATGAATGACAATAGTAGCATCGTTTCTAGCATTTTCTCCCAGACATTGAATAAGCCTACATGGAATTCTCATGACTGAAGAGGGAAAGAGTTGCTAAAACTAAAATTCTTGAACTCTCCAGAATCTCACGTTAATCTTCATGGGGGAAAAAATACTATGTTTCAACAGCATTTGAAAGAGAATGTTTAGTGGTGTTATGCGCTTTTGAGTCAGAACCAACCCATAGCAGAAGCTCTAGCAGGTTTCAGAGGTACCACCAGGTGCTCCAGGGAATAAAGATGAACAATCTTCTCCCATGTGATTCATGAATCAGTTCTGATTTAATGGCACATGACAACAAACTGCAAGGGAAGAGATTGCCATCCTTTGCTCATAGAACAGCTGATGGATTCACATGTGCTTTTGGATTGGCAGCACAGATCTTTACAAACAGGGCACCAGAGTTCCCTAAAAAGCCAATGTTATTGTTGTTGTGTACCATTGAGTCAGAACTGACTCAAAGCTGACCCTCCAGGGGGTTTCCAGAGGCAGTTAATTGCATGGGAGGAGACTGCCTATCTTTCTCCCACCCAGCAACAGTGGAGCTGAACCATGGAACTTTAAATTGGAGCAAAGCTGCTTACCACTATGTGAACAGGAAAATTACTTCTCTTAAATACAAAAGGGTAAAGAAACTGAGGTGTGGAGGGTGGTTCATCATACGGTCACACAATTTAATGGCTGGTGGAGGAAAGGTGAAGCAAGTGGGAACGATCTGGTATGAAAAACAATGGATACGAACTTTGTAAATAAACCAGTATTAAAAAAAACAAAACAAAACTAAACAATACGGGGTGGGGGGGAAGAACTGGAATACAGACAGTGCATATTGTAGTTAGAGAGCCTTTTTTGATACAATATGGTTGTTTTGTTGGGTAACAGAAGTCAACTACGAATTGTTACCAAGGCTATGAACAACAGATTAAAACCATGTCCTATCCTGTGCCATCCTCATGATATCTACAATGCTCAAGCCCAGTTTTACAGTCACTTTCACTGTTCATTTTGCTGTGGTCTTCCTCTTTTTTCACTGAACCTTGAACCTTTTACCAGCAAGATGAGAATGAAGTCTCTGATGAATGTAACACTGGCTGCTACGAGAAAAGTCAGGGACAAGAGTCCATTTAGTCTCCCATGGAACCATTGTTCTT
>NW_006399762.1:21010988-21012308 GCF_000299155.1 Elephantulus edwardii
CTCTATGAGGTGGATTGATTCAGTGACTGGGATAATTGGGATGGGAGTGTCAGAGACAGTGCGATTGGCACAGGACAGAGCAGAGTTTAGGACTGTTGTACATAGGGTTGCTATGAGTCGTAGGCGACTCGACAGCACATAACAACAACAACAACAACAACAACATTATTTTTCTTGTGATAATACAAGGAACTCAGAGAGCTGTATTAATGACCTAGTGGTTAAGGAGTTGCATTAACAACTCAAATGCATCCTGTTCAAATACACCAGCTCCTCCACAGCAGAAGGATGGTTAGTCTCTTTCTGAATAGTTTACAGACTCTGAAAATCCACTGGAGACTCTGAAAATCCCCTGGAAGTTCAGCTGTGAAGGGATTTCAACTCATCAACGCGTTAACAACTGCCATTTACATTAATATTTCAAAGCATTGTAACTTTTATTGCTCTAAATAGCCAATGTCTATTTTTATCACTCCTAGTTTAATTCATTTCATCACTCAGAAATGCTTTTTCTATCACATTCTTGAAATTTCTTGCTTCCTAAAATATTTTTGGTAGCATCAAGCCAAGTCCAATTGTGTTAATCAGTGTACAAAGTATGAGTGCTGGCCAATCCTCTGCCATCCTCAGAATGCGCACTATGTCTGAACCCATGGTTGCTGTCTCTGTGTCAGTGCTTCTTAGTCTTCCTTTTTGTTACTGACTCTCCACTTTACCAAGTTTCATATCCTTCCCCAGAAGTTATCTCTCCTGATAATATGCCCAAAGCAAGCAAAACAATGTATGGTCATCCTTACTTTCAAGAAGCATTTTCACTGGCTTTTTCTGAGATAAAATAGTACATTTTTAGGGAAGATAATTTGTCGTATATTCAATATTTAGAGGCAGTAGCCAGAACAAAGCAGGGTAACACTGCATGGTTCAAAATTGGGAACGGTGTACGCCAGGGATGCATCCTGTCTCCATACCTTTTCAACATGTATTCAGAGCAGATTATCCGAGAGGCTGGGCACTACGAGGAGAATTGTGGCATCAGGATTGGTGGAAGATCTATTAACAATCTGCGTTATGCAGATGGCACAACCCTGTTGCTGAAACTGAGGAGGACCTCATCCACTTGCTGTGAAGGGTCAAGGACTGCAGCCTTCAGTATGGACTGAGGCTCAATGTCAAGAAGACAAGGATTCTCACCACTGGACTAATTGGCAGCATCAGGGTGGATGTCGAAGAGATTGAGATTGTTCACAGCTTCAGTTTGCTCGGCTCCACAGTCAACACTCTTGGCACCAGCAGTCAGGAAATCAAAAAGCGTATCGCGAT
>NW_006399762.1:21014655-21016389 GCF_000299155.1 Elephantulus edwardii
AAAATGCCCAAAATATGTCAGATGAAGCTTCAGAATCCTTGACTCCAAGGAGCATTCTGGCTTCACCCTCTCCAGGACAAACCTGCTTGTTCTCCTAGTAGTCCATGGTATACTCAACACTCTTCTCCAGCACCACGGCTCAAATGCATCAATTCTCTTTCTATCATCCCTATTCACTGTCCAACTCTCTGATGCATAGCACGTAATTGCGAGGACTATAGCCTGTATCAGGTGCACCTTAGTCTCCAGCCTGTTGTCATTGCTCTTCAATACTCTTGAGAGGTCCCTCACAGCTGACTTTCCCAAGGCAATTCATCTCCTGATTTCCTGGCTGCTGTTACCAAGAGTGTTGACCTGTGGAACCAAGTAAACTAGTCAATTCAAATCGTTGGAGACATGTAGCCTTTTGATTAACATGCTACTGACTCCATGACCTGGTGGTATGGACAAACAGTGGAGTAATAACTCAGTCATGTAGAAAAAGGAATTTCTGATCACATGCTAAATTAATGATGAACCTGGAAAGCACTGTGCTGAGTGAAGCGCATCAGTCACAAAATCGCAACTATTGTGTGATTCCACTTAAGTGAAGTACCTAGAATAGGTAACTGCAAAGAGGGAATAAAAGAGAGTAATTCCTACCAGGCACTGGGTGGAGAGAAGACGGGGAGGTTTGCTAAACAGATACTGAGTATGCTTGAGATGATGAAGTTTTATAAATTGTACCTAACGGTGAGTGTATAATATGGTGAATTAATGTCATTGCACTGTGCACTTAAAATGTTTAAAATGGTAAAATTCATGTATATAGCACATAACATATATAAAAGACAATGTTTTGTCTTAAAGTAAAAAAATAATCCTGAAAAAAACGAGTCCATGTAGAAGTGCCTCTTGGAAGAAAGAGATGAATACTTGACTGGGGGGGGGGGAATCATTGTGAAATCAAAGGGATACCATTCTTCTATTATACACGGGGTTATCATGGGTCAGAACTGATGGAATAGGCAACTTTTCCTACTTGCTTGACTAGTTTGACAATCATAAACTCACTTCTTAGAACTAAGTATATAACTTGTTTTTAGGTGCCATCAAGTCATAGATGACTCATAGCAACTCTATGAACGAAAGGTCTGAACACTATTCATAGAGTTTCCAGAGCAAGCCATTTTGAAAGTGGATGTTGCTCCTGCTTCCAGGCTTGTTTTAATCAGGAAGCTCCACCAAACACTGTCCACCGTGGATAACCATTATCACATTTGACACATCGCAGTGTTCAGCATCACAGCAACCACGAGTTACCTCTGTACAGCAATGCACAGACTAATGCTATACCACCTAGAAGAATGTTTCACAAAAAAATTATTTGAACCAGGCCTGAAGGCCACAGATTAAAATCACCCACCTTGGGTTTAGTAGCATAACTTAAGTATATAACTTAGAAAGCCTATTTTGCATTTTTAAAACATTTTCTGCAGATCTAAAATACAAAGTTTCCTTTGAACCATCTTTACCATTTTCTTGCCATCCTTGTTCTTTCTTCAGTGAATTCTTCATACTCATGTGTGCCCTCACTTGTATTTTTTGCGACCTTTCCTTTACATTATACATATTGTTGTTGTTATGTGCCGTCGAGTTGTTTATGACTCATAGCGACCCTATGCACAACAGCCCTAAATCCTGCTCTATCCTGCGCCAACTGCACTGCCTCTGAAACAGCCATCCCAATTACCC
>NW_006399762.1:21022198-21037586 GCF_000299155.1 Elephantulus edwardii
GGAGGGATAGCGCAGGAGGGGAAGACCCTCTATGAGATGGATTGATTCGGTGACTGGGTTAATCGGGATGGGTGTGTCAGAGGCGGTGCAGTTGGCGCAGGATAGAGCAGGGTTTAGGGCTGTTGTGCATAGGGTCGGTATGAGTCGCAAAAGACTCGACGGCACACAACAACAACAACAACAACAACAACATATTCAATATTTGCTTCCAATAATATATTTCCCCCATTCTTCTACTGCCCTTTTGCATTATCAGTCTTCTAACGCATACATTGTTGTATACCATGGAGTTGACTGTTAATTGTCAATCCTTCTCTGGTGGAGTGGCTGGTGGCCTTGAACTGTTTGCCTTTGGGATTGCAGCACAGTTTCTTGTCAATGACTGAAAATACTCTGGTTCAGTTAAGCCTATTTTTTTGTCCTCTTTGCTTTTTAAGATTTTAAAGAGTTCTTTTGCAACAGATTTGTCTAATGCAATGCAACATTTTATTCCTTCACTGCTTCTTTCATGAGTACTGGTTGATGATGCAAATGAAATTACATTCTTGACAATCTGAAAATTTTCCTAAACTACACCATTTGCTATGTCTTTAAAAAGCTTTATTTTGTTTTCATTCTTGAATGGTAGTTGAGATTACTTAAAAATTCTGTAGGAGATTTTGTTTTGATTTTTTTTCAATCTGGAATTTGCGGTTTTTTTTAAATTTAAATTTTGTTACTATTTTATTTTGTTATGGTTTACTAACAAAGTTTGTATACATTGTTTTCACATCAGATCTTTCCCCTTTCCTTTACCACCCTGCCCTCCTCATGTCAAATTGCATAATCCTATGATTAAACACACAACCCCTCCTTAGATCCTCATACTCATTCCATATTAATAATCTTATTTGTCTTTATGAGACTGAGTTAGTGCACTTAACATAATGTTCTCCAGTGCCTCCCATGTTAGGTGGTAATTTACAAAATTGCTCCAATGTACTACATAGTATTCCATTGAATGAATATACCATACTTTCTCAATCCATTCTGTTGTAGTTGGCCATTTGGGCTTTTCCCATGTTTTTGCTAAGGTAAATAATACTGCTATGAACATTGATTGGTCTCTCCTTATGTTTCAGTTTTGATTTTTTTTTATCATTTGGAAAATACTATGTTTTTATTTTCTGGTGTTTAGTTTTGCTCTTGAGAATTACGCTGTCATTCTAAATGTTATTCCTTTAGAGAAAAGCTTTCTCTATCCTCTTTTTCAAAGTATTTTGCTTTTAGCATTTTGGAAATACTGAGATATAACTATGTGTGTATATGTATATAAATTCACAAACTTTGTAAAAATTTTATTTTTAAAAAATACACAGGTTTGTAGCAACAGAAAATGTGTTGTGATTAGAGCAGAATTGATAAACTGATAATAATCAAACACCGGGATTCAATCTGCATGTACAGCAGAAGTATATTTCACAACATGGAGAAAGAGACAATCACAATAGCATAAGTGCAGCAATGATCCCATTTGTGGAAAACTCAGCAACAGGAAAAAAGGTTTAGAGATAAATATGTGTAAGGCAAAGCTTAAAGGAAAAAAAATATACTCTTTAGAGCCCCTTGAAAAGTTTTTCAAGACAGATGTCAATGATAAACCAGAACTTCTGGTATGTATGCCATGAGAGACACTCAGATTTTCATAAGCTTCATGAGGGACAATAAAATTAAACAAAACAAAACACAACAAAACAAAACAAACAACCATTACCATGAAGTTGGTTCTAACCTCACTGGGTCAGAGAAGTTTTTGATGGCTTACCACCAGGCCTTTTTGCCAAAGTGCCTCTGGGTGGACTAAAACTTTTGGATTAGTAGCCAAGCCTGTCAGTTCCAATGTAGGGTCAGAATGAGGAATGCTATACAAGAAAGTAGTGTTGTTATGTGCTTTAGAGTTGCTTGCGACTCACAGCAACCCTATGTACAACAGCCCTGAAGCCTACTCTATCCTGTGCCAACTTTATTGTCTCTTACACACCTACCCACATTACCCCAGCCACTGTATCAATCGATCTCATCGATGGTCTCCCTCTTTTTCCATCCTGCCATACTTCCAAGCATGATGTCCCTCTTCAATGACCGGTTCCTCCTTGCAACATGTCCAAAGTATGTCAAACAAAGCCTCAGAATCCTTGCCTCCAAGGAGCAGCCTTCTCTCACCCTATAGGACAAACCTGTTTGTTCTCCTAGCAGTCCATGATATATTCAAAATTCTTTTCCAGTGCCACAGCTCAAAGGCATCAATTATCTATCATCCCTAGTCAATGTCCAGCTCTCTGACGCACAGCAAGCAACTGTGAATACTATAGCCTGGATCAGGTGTACCTTAGTCTACAGACTGACATCATTGCGCTTAAGTATTCTGGAGAGGTCCCTGACAGCCGACATTGCTATTGTAATTCTTCTCTTGATTTCCTGGCTACTGGAACCAAGAGTGTTGATTGTGCAGTCAAGCAAACTAAAGCTGTTAACAGTCTCAATCTCTTCACCATTCATCATGATGTTGCCAATCAGCCCAATGGTGAGAATCTTCATTTTCTTGATGTGGAGCTTCAATCCATATTGAAGGCTGCAGTCCTTGACCTTCTTCAGCAAGCACCTCCTCGGTTTTAGCAAGCAGGGTTGTGTCATCTGCGTAATGCTTGCTGTTGAATCTTCCTCCAATCCTGATGCCACATTCTACCCTATAGAGCCCCGCCTCCCAGAGGGATGCTTTTATTTATTGGCCCAAATGGTGGCTATACAGGTGCCATTTTACGTATTATTCTGTGTGTGATATATTTCACAACTTTTAAAGTAAATAATCTAACCCAGGCAGGATAGGGTAAAAAAAAACACCAAATAAGGAAAAAGCAAGCATGGTCCACGTTAAGTATTCACTGTCTCAGCAAATCTTCCAAACACTGCCATGAAGTATAGGTACTTTCATTATTTCAAGTCCAGAAAGGTAGAGTCACTTGCCAAGTAGCACACAGCCAGTTCTGGCTTTATCCACATTAAGCTCTGATCTCATTTCCCCTGAGCCAGTTACAGGCCTTCTCCCCCTACACTCCTCCTGTCATGCAGTGCATCAAAAACAGAAAGACAGCAATTACTGGCGAAGCCCCAGGCACTGTAGGATCCTAGAGAAATAAGGTGGCAGTGGTGCCCGAAATTCAGTGAGGGCATCATGGGGTCTGGGTCCTGGGAGGAAGAGAGATGCAGGAGGAGGTTCAAGGGCAGCTGGGCAGCCTGGGACCCGTCCCAGGAGGAGGTATTGCAGAAAGGCTTCACTAATGACCTGTTTTGATGGCTTAGTGTTCTCTGCTGGCAAGAGAAAACACTGACCCAGGACCCTGCTCACAGGCGAGGAGTAGGTGTGGTCCCCAAGCACAGGGCAGAGCTGCAATATCATGTGCATCTGGAGCTGATCGAGAAACACTGTCAGTGGCTGCAGCTGGTCCAGGGCACAGCCAGAGCCTGTGGCTATGACACGAAAGCAGCTGAGGGTCTTCTTGACTCTTTCCAGGACTTTCTTCTGGGATGGGGGCTTCACTGGAACTACAAGTTCGACCCCAATGTGTTCTGGTTTCAGAACTGCTTGGATCTTCCCTTCGGAAGCAGCTGGGATCCCATCAGTGACAGTACAGTAGAGAGCTGTGGGTCTCTGGACGCTTAGTGAATGAGTGAAAAATTTGTGGAGATGGCTTGTGGTCTGAGGACAGCTGGAAAGGAGGACAAGCCCAGAGCAATCCTTCGCAGGTGCTTGGACAACCTGCAGCTCCCAATCCCTGAGCCCCAGTGATTGACTTAGGTCTGGCAGCCCTGTGAGCAGCGTCAGGTCTCCTGGCTTCCCTGTTACTGGCAGCCCCTGAGGCTTGTTAATTGTCACCAGAGAGCCTTCCTGCTCCACCACGGCTGCCTTGATCACATTAATCAGCTCCTCGCGACTGAGGTCCTCCATCCACAGCGACTCTGGAAATGGAAGGTCCTTGGTGGGCCCCAGCTCTTTACTACTGGACTCTGGAGGTTGTAATCCATGCCTGGAAAGGATGGAGGAGCAACAGGGTGACGCTGCCTGCCTCCACGCACCTCTCCCCAAATCCCACCACCTCCACCCATTGTGTTTTATGCACTCTATCATTTACACTGTGTTCCATGCAGTCATTCATATACATTCTATTTTACATTATTTTTTTTAACTGGTTTGCTTGCAAAGTTTATATACAATGTATTTCACACTATTCTTCATTCACATTGTGTTTCATACAATCGTTCTCATGTATTAGGTTTTATAAAACTAATCACACTTGAACCTTGGCCATAATTACCCTGTCTTTCCCAAATCTTTCCCATTTGCTTCCCCGGCTCTGTCCACGCACCAAGATGTGCAGCCCTGTGGTTTCACCACTATTACAACTTCAAAGTGGTGCTCATGAATTCTTAAATCATCACTCTGATAAATTATATGAAATTTTGTATTACGGACATTTTCTATGAATCTCTTCTTGCTAATTTGTTTAATCTTAAAAAATTATCAAAAAAATTATCAGATATCAAATTCAAAATTATATAGTGACAGTTTATATATCCATACCATGAATTTGAAAAAATAGAAATAATTCAGCATAAGATACAGTCCTTTGTTGGTTAATAACATGATTTGGCTTTAATTCAGCAATATAATAAAATGAAACTCTGTATTTAACATAAGATATACTGAAACTATAAGTAGCTTTAAAAATAGCTGCTAACAAGCAAATTAGCTACCAAGTAGTATGGCAGCAGATCAATAGTGACAGTAAAACTACAGAGTTCTTGCTGATCTCATATTGTCTGTGAATGCAAACTGTAAAAGAGGTCCCCACAGGCTTTCAACAATAACCTACAAAGAATGAGACACAGAGGGTATTGAGCATAAAGATAGTTCAATTTCCCAAGACAGCCAGCTCTTGTCACATCAAACCACCTATTAGTCACAAACTCATACTACTACGAATTCTGTGGCCTCTGGAGATGCCCTGTCATCTTGAAGGAGATAATACCAATGAAAGGCACCACTTTCTTCTTTAACATGCTTAGTTTATTGTTTGCAATAGACCAAGCAATTTATGATGTTGCTATTCAATATAAATAAAATGCTATACCCTCAGATTGGAAAATGGCATTAACATGTCAGAGTAAGAAAAGGTAAACAAAATAAATGTGAAAACAGAATAACATACCCCAAATAGCACGCATTCTCCAGTTACTTATATTTCTTCATATTTAAACTATCCTAAAATATGCTAACTAAATAAAAGAAAATGCTGTAAAAACTGAAAAAATTTAGAATTATACATAGATTGAGAAGTAGCTGATCTAATTACTCAATTTAATATATAGACTCACTATGTTTAAATAAGGAAGACAGGGTAACATTGTAAGTTAATAGTAATGTGAAGACAGAAGTTACAAGTATTCAAGCAACCCTTAGAATCATTTAATGTACATATAACATTGATATGTTTTCATTGCAATTTCACATTTAAAGGTCATATCCTGAAAAGCAGAAAAACAACAAAGTTGTTTCTGAAATGCAATTCTATTTTCCTTCCAAGTGAATACTAAGAGGCTGATGGACCAGTTTATGCATTCACTGTTCAGTTTTAAAGATAGCACTGTTCTCCAACACTATGTAGTCTAACATGCTTACTAAGACAGGCTATTTCAGTTGGGAAGTGAATTGATGAGTTGTTGATGACAGTATGCACACAGTGTTATTTGAATACAGAGGGAGGACTTTAAAAAAATGTACTGCAATATTGAAAGGATTCTAAAATAATTATCCAGAGAGGAAACTTTAATTTTTAAAAATAGCAGGAGAAAGCTGGATAATAAGAAATTAGAGGACTCCAATAAGAAATAACAGCAGAAATGTATGATAAAGAAAATGGAGAAGTGTATCGGAGGATGTTATTGTTGGGTGTTCTTGAGTTGGCCCAGCCACATTGCGAGCCCACGAAGGAAAACCCTGCCTAATTGAGTGGAGATTCCTATCTGTACTGGTTTTAAAACTATTGGTGCATCCAGTGTATGAATCCAGCTCCTTAAGGGTCATCTTCTTTTCCCCTGACTTTCTGCTTTTCCAAGTACTAGGACCAGAAAGTTTCTCCTCCGGCTAGCATGACCAAAGCATTGTAAGGAAACCTCTCACCGTCCTTATTTCTAAGGAGCACTCTCTAGCACCTCATAGGCAGATTTGTTTGTTCTTCTGGAAGTCCTTGCAAAGCATTAAATGTAGGCTTTAGGTGAAGTCAATTAAATAGAGCAAAGAGAATGTGAAGAATCAGATATATCACACTGTAAGACAATTTTTCTGTGAATGGTTTAGAAAATCTCATTCCTGACTAAAGAGCATTACAGTGAGTGATCTGACTTAGTCTCATAAGAACGAATATTGTATAAGACCATTATTGTAAAAACAATAGGATGACTTGTTAAATATGAATGGATGAAGTTCCAAAGGGAAAAGGAGAGGGAGCAGAGGAGTGCGGATAGGCAGGGGTATGTCACAAGGTAGCACAATATGGTGGGTGGAGATAAATGGGAAAGATCCAGTGGGAAACCTGAAAATTAAGGATGATGGTGGGCATAGTTGAATGGTGATTGATTTTGAGTGTGTTACGTTTAGATCGGTTTTAATTCATTTGGCTTCAGATGTATGCTCTTTCTCTGCTGGTGAGGAAGGACTCTGGATCCTGGTTGGCTCGCTGGAAGCCTTTTGCTGGGAGCTGAGGGGAACCTGTGGCCATGTTTTAATTCATTTGGGCCTGATTATTACTACTTTTTAAATGAACATTCCTAAGTGTTATAGCACTGTTCGGTCATTTCTCTGTATTGAGGTAACTTCGGATTGTTGTGATACTGAACATTATGCCATTGGTCTGTCAAGTGCCATAATGGTTACACATGGTTGACAATATCTGGTTAGCTAATAGATTAAGACAGGCTTGGAAGCAGGAGTGACATCCACTTCCTAAACATGCCTATGGAAACTCTATAAACTTAAAAGAAAGGACAATAGTTCTAGAACAAAGTTAGTAATAGATGGCACTTAATGATAACAATATATATTGTAAAGCCTTTGTCTTCCATTTTAGACTTCCATTGGCTTGATGGTGGCACTCTTGTTTTGGTTGAGGGTCTGTGTATATTGTTTTCTTTATTTAAGTCTCATGTTTAGAGTCAATAAGACCTTCAGGAGGACACTTGAATTTAAGGCCAAGGCCTTGTCTCCATTTTGGAAACTGGGTGTAGCGACTGGACTCTGTAAGATGGGCTCTTTTGTTTTGGCTGAGGGTTATTGTGGAATGTTTGGATATTTTTGGGTTTTGGGTTTTTTTAATGTGTCAAATGTGAAAATGGCTACTCATGGTGGACAGTGTTTGGTGGAGCTCCCTAATTAAAACAAGCTTGGAAGCAGGAGTGGCATCCACTTCTGAAATATCTTGCCTCCGGAAAACCTACGAACCTGGAGAACGGATGGAAGTCACACAAGTGTCCAGATCTTTCGCTCATAAGGTTACTATGAGTCGCCTGTGACTCGACGACACTTAACAACAACAAAAATAACAACACGTTTATAGTATTTTTAAGTGTGCAAAATGAATGCAATTCAAGCTGAGAACTCTGGGAGTTACATTTTTATAAATATTATTAAATAAATTTGTTGAAAAAGAACACAATGTATATGACTGCTTATATGAAACACAATGTAAATGAAGTGTGAAACACAATGTAAGTGAATTTTGCACATAAACCAATATATAACAAAATTTTAAAAAAATCTCTGTCATTGTCATTGAATCATAATAGATGCATGACTAATCTTCCAGTGAGGCTGTAAATTCCACAGAAGACTGTTTGTTTCGCTTTCTCCCACTAAGAGGCTAGTAGATCTGAATTGCCAGAGGCGTTGCCATGGGTTTAGCAGTGCACCTCCCCACAGGTTATGCCATTGCGCTTGTGAAACTGGGAGATGAGGAAAATGAAGAAATCAGAACAGAAATTGCAGGGGCAGGGTTGAGGATTAATTCAGTTCCTCTAAAACCTGAAATTAAATTTGAAGCTTTGAATCAAGAAATAGAGAATATGAATGCATGAAGTTAATAAGTGATCATACAAGAGCAGCATGGGATGTAGTCCAGTCTCATATGCTGAGAGTCAATAAAGTGTCTTCCTGTAGAAAACTCATGCAGAACAACGGTCTGTATTATCTAAATTCAAACTCTGGGGCAGTATATTTTTGTTATATTATCCACACATTGTCTGTTACTTTGTTAGAGTAGCCAGAGAAAACTAATAAAAGGATTGGGGTAAGGGGAGCTAAAGTGGAGTAATGGAGTGTGAGAGGCCTAGGAAAGAGCAGAGTCACAGGATTTATTATAAGGTGAAGGAACTATCCTTTTATAAAACCTTAAAACAACAAAGCACATAAAACAAAACAAAACAAACAAACAAAAAAAACCCCACCAAAACGAAACCAAAAGCAAACCACATCATCCAAGGCAAAAGTATTAAGACAGGCATGTGATTGTAATCGTTAATATCTTAAAACTTTAGTTTTCTCTTCTATTAAAAGAGAGGAGGGGGAAAGAACTAAATAAATGCTCCATAAATGTCAACTTGATTTAAAGAGGAAAAGAAATAAGAGAGGTTGACAAGTTTAAACTGGACTGTGAAGTTCAAAGATTGTCTTACTAGCATTTTCTAGGTGCTTCTGTGTGCATATCAAAATACTATCGCCCATAACCAACCACAGAAGCATCAATTAGCAAACATGATTCATTAATTACACAATTGTGATTTCTAGTCACAATTTGTCCTTGATTCTCCCTTTTATTTTTTAATTCACAATCTGTAGCTGATATTTTAGATTTTTCTCCCACTGTTCTATATCCTCTCTCTGTTGTAGAACTGCTTCTGACTCATAATAACCCTCCACAGAGCTTCCAAGTCTGTAAATCATAACCAAAAATACTACCACTCTTTTCCTTTCATGGACTTGAACTCATAGATTTGGATGGAGTCTGCCACTCATGGAGACTCTTAATTTCCTAATCGATATCTGTACATTCTTAAATCTTAGACTTTCAGTCAAGCAACAAATGTCTATTGCTCTTTCTTTAAGAACAAAATGTGTTCTTAGTTTTACAAACTACTCAGGACTTGGGGGGAAAAAACAACACTAGCAAATACACTTGACTTTTAAATGTTGCCTCAATAGTATCACTTGTTTAACCACATATTATGAAATAATACTTTCACCTCACTCAGCTGGTACCTAATATGTTAATGAAGATAGGACTAAATAATACCAATATTGTTTTGAAGGCTAAGTTAGATATTGTATATGCCCTCTTAAAGTCTGCTATTATTCTACCTCTTAATCCTCATATTTCTTTCCCCTCAGTATCTGAATCTATCAATTTTCCAATGACTTATTCTCTCACATCTTGAAATTTATCACCATATTTTACCTTTGATTTCTTTTTTATATCTTCTTGTGTATATAGTCAAGCCTCTTTACTAATTTTCACTTCTACCCCCTTAATAAATCTTCTATAGACTTCAGCAAAAGCCAAACTCTCTAAGAGGAGCTTGTTGGATTAATGAATGAGTAAAGAGTGTGTGTTTGCAAGTTCATTTTATAAACACTTCAGTAAACTATATCTTGATTATAAAATCAATAAGCTAAGCCACACATTTGGTTTATACAAATGAAAACACAAAATGGCTTATTATATCAATATCAGTAAATTTAGATGTCAGTAATGGCAGAACAAAGATCATCGCTATAATGGCCCAGTATTTTACACCTTAATAGTTACATTGATTTGGTTCAGAATGCAGGTTAGTGCTGAAAATGAAAGAAATAAAAAGGCAAAGCTGAACAAAGACGGCCAGAAGGGGAAAGTGAAGTTTGTCTTATACCTTTCAACAAATAATTATTATGTCTCTGATTTTATTATTCATACAAATGGACTGTTAAATTTATTCTCTTCCTTAATAAGCAGCACTATGTTCTTTTTTCCCCTCAGTATTTGAAACAATTATTGGCTTTGGCTTCCAACAAAATATAACAAAACTTAAGTTACTGGAAGCCCATTTTAAGATTTTTTTTTCTTAATTTTTACTCATTTTGATATGCTACAAGTTTACATGACCTCATTACACCTCTGATGGAAAGTATGAGAGAGCTCTCAAGACTCTCACAGGCTTTTTTTGTTGTCACATAGGTGTTTCACAATTCCCTGTAGATGGACTATCACATACAGCCCTGTTATTGTTGTTAGATGCCACCAAATAGGACTTACAGCAACTCTGGGAACAACAAATCCTAACCCTGTCTTACCCTGGACCATCCTTGTCAACCACAACACATTTAAGCCCACTGCTGCACTCACTCTGTCAGACCATATTGTTGAGGATCTTTGTTTCTTTCACTGACCCTCTCCTATTGCTAGTATGAAATCCCTTTCCAAAGAATAGCAGCCTCTTCTACCAACATGACCAAAATATATGAGATGAAGTTTCACCATCTTTGCCTCCAAGGAACATAGTGGCTGCACTTTTTTGAAGACATAGCTGTTTGGTTTTTTGGCAGTCTACAACTCAAAGACATCAATCTTCTTCTGCCATCCTCTTCCTTGTTCATCTCTCAAATTCATAGCAAGTGATTGAAAGATAATGGCCTAAATCAGGTGCATTTCAGACTTCAAACAGCCCTGTAAAGCCCTGTTAATATTACTGAACTAGATAAAATCTGGTGGCCTACTGATAAGAACTGTGCTGCAATCCCAGAGGCACAAGGTTCAAATCAACCAGCTACTCCACGGGAGAAGGATGGGCGAACTCTTCCCATATAATTAACTGTCTCTGAAAACATGCTGAACTGTTGTTCAGTTCTGACTTGATGGTTAAAAAAAAAACCAAAAAAAACATGCATTGCTAAGTGTTTTGATTTGAGACAAGCTAGCAGAAATGCCCCTCCAACATTAATAGTTCTTTCCACCTGTTTAATTGCCAAAATAAATTAAAAACATATGAATTATTCTCATGAGAAATTATCAAAATATAGTTCGATTGATTGATTGAATAATATACACATTCAGTATTAAGTATGTTTCTGGAGCTTATATAATCTAATTATACAGTAGAAGCACTCTGAAAAAAATTAAATAACAAGTTATATAGTTGCTGTTATGTTCTATTGAGTCACTTGCAGCTCTATACATAACAGCACCAAACTTTGCCCTCTCCTGAGCCAGTCTCATCATTTCCACAGACCCAATCCCACTTCTCTAGTCACTGAGTCAATCCATCTTATCCTGGTCTTGCTTTCCTGCTCTCTCTCTTCACCCTTCGAAGCATAATGTTCTTCTCCAAGGACTGGTCCCTCCTGGCCATGTCCCCAAAGTATGTGAGATGGAGCTTCAAAATCCTTGCCTTCAGGGAGCAGATTGATTTTTACTCTCTCTGGGACTGAGCTGTTTGTTCTCCTGGCACTCCATGGTATGTTCAGCACTCTTCTTCAACACCTCAACAACTCAAAAGCATTGATTCTTCTATCATTTTTAGTCACTGTCCAGCTCTCTGACATATAGCAAGTAATGGCAAAGACCAGGCTTTATATCAAGTGCACCTTAGCCTTCATACTGACATCATTGCTCTTCAGTAATCTAGAGAGGTCCCTGACAGCAGACTTTCCCTATAAAATTTGTCTTTTGATATCCTGATTGCTGGTGCCAAGAGTGTTGACTGTGGAACCAAGCAAATTGCTAACAATCTCAATCTTTTCTCTATCATGAAGCTGTTAATTGGCCCACTGATGAGAATCTTTGTCCTGGTGGACACTCTTTCAGATTTTGAACCATGTAGTGTCTCCTTGCTCTGTTCTGAGGACTGCCTCTTTGTTCAAGTATAGGTTTCTCATAAGCACAATCAAATGATCTGGGATTTCCTTAGCATAGACTTGATTATTCTTCCTGAATTGAATACACTTTACCACATTTCCATGGGAGAGGAGGAGGGGAACATTCATTCTATATGTTTATCTGTACTGCTTTATCAGTATTCACATCTTTCTCAAAATATATTAGCAAAAAAGAAGGTGAGGGAAGTGACAATTCTATGCAAAATGGTAATGCAATTTCTACCAGGCTCTTTTCATCTTAGGCCTATCCTTTTGAAGCACAGGCTGCATTATGAACCATTTAGACCCATGGACAGTAGGGAATGAAAAACGTTCTCACTCATTTCCATTACAGGAAAGCTGTTGCCACAATTCAGAGTTCAAATGCAATATTGCTTGTGTCCATTTTATATTAGGGGTAAAATGAGATTTGTAGATCTACCACAGCCATTATTTTATTTTATATTTTCAGTTATTGCTATTGTATATTGTTTTTGAACCAAAACTGGCTTGTAACTGCCCTCCAGTGAGTTTTCAGAGGCTGTAAATTACATCGAAGGAGTCTGGCCATTTTTAACCTGCAGAGCAGCTAGTGCATTTGAACTCCTTACTTTTGGGTTGGAAGTGCAATTCCTTACCCACAAGGCAACCACAGCATCATACATTCACAGCAGCAAAAAGAAATCAGAATTGTGTCTTTTTGTGATTTCATATGTAGTTTTTACTAGGAAAATAAAACAATATTCCTTTCCAAAACGTAAAAGATAAAAGCAGCAGTTGATTTTGGTTTTTAAGAAATGTGCGTGTGTGTGTGTGTGTGTGTGTGTGTGTGTGTGTGTGTGTGTGTGTGAGAGAGAGAGAGAGAGAATGTAGATAATGTTAGGTGATAACAACAGGGCACCAGGAGTGATGAAGTGGATGGTAGTTCTTCCATCTGACCCAGTACTGATGGTGAAGTCTCAGCAGGTTGGTCAACCTCAGAGAATATTTGATGTGGCTCTTGCAGGATTTGTGAGAGTTTACATAGCCAAATCCTTAGCGTTCTTTTTTCTTAAGTTCTATTTTTAAAAGTTTTGTTTCAACTCGCCGTTTGCTATCATGTTCCTCTCAGCTGAAATCCATCACTAATTATATTAGCAAAATCACAACAAAAGTGAGGAAATCAGTCTTGAGGAAGACTAGATATAATATGGTGATTTGTCTAGTATATAAATCACTTCATTTTTGTATTCAACAAACTTTAGTCTACATCCATTAATTAAATAAAAAGGAAAAGTTAAAGTCCCAGTTGAATTCATTTCATATTCTATTTTCTGCAGTTTATCAACTTCTCAATATATTGATTGAGCTGCTTTTTTGTTTACTTTCTATTTTTCCTATTAAATTACGATTCCATGTTCTTCTTGTTGTTGCTGTTGTTACGTGCTGTCGAGTCACTTATGGCTCATAGCAACCCTATGCACAACAGCCCTAAACCCTGTTCTATCCCTTGCCAAATTTATTGTCTCCAACATACCCATCCCCATTACCAAAGTAACTGAATCAATCCATCTCATCAAGGGTCTTCCTCTCTTGCACTATTCTTCCACACTCCCAAGCATGATGTCCCTCTCCAAGGACTGAACTCTCCTTGCAACATGTCCAAAGTATGTCAGATGAAGCTTCAGAATCCTTGCCTCCAAGGAACAGCCTGGCTTCACCCTCTCTAGAACAAACTTGTTTGTTCTCCTAGCTGTCCATGGTATATTCAATACTCTTCTCAAGCACCAAAGCTCAAAGCCATCAACTCTCCTTCTATAATTCCTAGTCATTGTCCAGCTCTCTGATGTATAGCAAGTAATTGCAAACACTATGGCCCGGATCAGGAGCACCTTAGTCTCCAGACTGACATCGTTGCTCTTCAATACTTTGGAGGGGTCTCTGACAACAGACTTCCCAATGCAATTCATGTTTTAATTTCCTGGCTGCTGATACCAAGAGTGTTGACTGTAGAGTCAATCAAACTGAAACTGTCCACAATTTCAATCTCAACTTTAATCTCTTCATCATCCATCATGATGCTGCCAATTGGACAAGTGATGAGAATCTTTGTTTTTTTGATGTTGAGCTTCAATCCATATTGAAGGCTGTAGTCCTTGACTTTCTACGGCAAGTGCTTCAGGTCCTTCTCAGTTTATGCAAACAGGGTTGTGTCATCTACATAACACAGATTGTTGATGAGTCTACCTTCAATCTTCATGCCACACTTCTCATAGATTCCAGGCTCCCGGATAATCTGTTCTGCATATAGATTTAAAAGATATGGAGACAGGACACATTCCTGAAGCACACCCTTCCCTATTTTGAACCAAGCAGTGTTTCATTGCTCTGTTCTGACAACTGCCTCTTGGTCCAGATATAGGTTTGGCATAAGTACAATCAAGTGTTCTGGGATTCCTATTCTTCTCAGAGTGAGCCACAGTTGCCAAAGAAATAAGATTATTTGATCATCAATATATGTTTTTAGACTATGGCCTGATTTCAGGACATAAAATTTCCAGTGACTTTCTATGCATTTGAGAGCTGAAAAATGATTAAGGATCACAAGAGGAGAGTTAATGGCTTTGATTTGTGATGTCGGAGAAGAGTATCCCATGGAGTTCCAAAAGAATGAACAGATAATCTTGGAGAAAATGAAAACAGAATATTCCTTAGAAACAAGGCTGTCAAAACTTTGTCTCACACACTTTAGGAATGTTTCTAGAAGAGGCTATTCCTTGGAAAGGAATGTTATGCATGAAAAAAATGGAGGATCAGTAAAAAAGAGAAAGATCCTCAATGAGATAGACTGACACAGTGACTAGAGCAATGGTTTTAAGTGTGGCAGATATGATGTGGATGACACAGAATATGACAGCGTTCAGATATATTGTTCATAGGGTCTCTGTCAGTCATATTAGATTCTATGACACTCAACAACAATAAGAACAACTAGATAGTAACCTGAATGTAGTAGGTGAGCTCAATAATAATATATTGGTTGAATAGTTGAGCTTATACTATGATATTAGTACTAAGCTTTTTTTTATTATTAATTTGAGAAGGTACAACCAACATGCATGTTCAATATCACATCAACTAAAATATAGGCCTATTATACATGTTATTCATTTTTAAAGACAAACCTGGCATAGTTATTTTCTTTGCTGTTATATGCTGTCAAGTCACTTGGGACTCACAGAGACCCTATGTACAAAAGCCCTAAAACCTGCTTTATTCTGCACCAACCTCACTGTCTATGATACACCTATAATTACCCCAATCACTGAATCGATCCATCTTATGCAGGGTTTTCCCCTCCTGCACTGTGTCTCCACCCTCCCAAACATGATGCTCCTCTCCAAAGGCTAGTCTTTCCTTGCAACTTGCCCA
>NW_006399762.1:21038206-21041468 GCF_000299155.1 Elephantulus edwardii
TGTAGTGTCTCCTTGCTCTGTTCTGAGGACTGCCTCTTTGTTCAAGTATAGGTTTCTCATAAGCACAATCAAATGATCTGGGATTTCCTTAGCATTGATAATTTCCAGATAAAACAATTCAATTACCTTTAGATCTTAAAGATATGAAGTCATAAATGGTAAAAGAAAATAAATCTGTAATCATGCCTTAAAGTTTACCCAAATTTTCCTTCATTTAAATTTTGAAAATATTATATGTATCCTGATGCCACACCCCTGCCCATAGAGTCCAGCTTCTCAGATAATTTGCTCATCATACACAGATTGAATAGGTATGGAGATAGAAAACAACTCTAACACACTCCCTTCCAATTCTAAACCATTCAGTGTTCACCTGCTCCATTCGCATAACAGCCTCCTGATCCATATGCATATGTTCATTGCAGCAGTTCCCCTATCATTCCACCTCTCAAGGATCTTCCTTTAATTCATCTACCCTCTACTTTTTTTGAGTACCATGCCCCTGTTGAAAGAACACTCCCTCCTAACAACAAGCCCGAAATATGTGAGGTGAAGCCTCATAATCCTTGCCTCTGAGGAGTACTCTGGCTACACCCTCTGCAAGACATATTTGTTTGCTCCTTTGGCAATCCATGCGATGTTTAGCGCTGTTCTCTAACACCACATATCAAAGGCATTACTCTTTTTTCTATCCTCTTTATTCTTTGTCCAGCTCTCAGATGCATAGCATGATCTGAATTATATTCACCTTAGTCATTAAACTGACTTCATTACTCCTCAATTTGGAAAGGTCCCTAATTGCAGACTTTCACAATGCAATATATCTCTTGATTTCCTGAATGCATCAGGATTTGAGGGAGACTCATCAATAACCTGCATTCTACATATTACACAAACTTGCTTGCTGAAAGTGGAGAGAATTTGAAGCACTTCTTGCAGAAGATCAAGGAATGCAGCTTTCAGTCTGAATTGCATTTCAATTTCAGGAAAATGAAGATTCTTACCACTGGACAATTAGGCAGCATCATGATGGATGGAGAGGAGATTGAAACTTTCAACAGCTTCTCTTTGCTTACATCCACAATTAATACCCTTTATACAAGTAGTCAGAAAACAAGAATACACAATGCACTGGGGAAAATCTGCAGTTAGAGACCTTTCAAAATTATTGAGGAGTAGTGATATCAGTTTGAGGACCATGGTGAGTCTGATTCAGGCCATAGTCTTTCCAATTACAATTACCCATTCGTATAAGACCTGGACAATGAGTAAGGATGACAGAGAAAAAAAATTATGCTTTTGAACTCTGATGTTGGAGAAGAGCACTGACAGCCAAGAGGACAAATATATATGTCTTGGAAAGAGTGCAGAGTGCTCTTTGAAGCCAGGAATGATGAGGTTTCGCATCACATACTTTGAACATATTGCTAGGAGGTGCTGATCCTTAGAGAAGGACATGATATTGGGAAGAATGGAGGGTCTTGGAAGGAGAGGAAGACCCTCAACCAAATGGATTGATATGGTGACTGATGCAATGGGCTCCTGTGTCTCAGGAAGTGTGAGAATGGCGTAGGATAGAACAGGATTCAGATCTTTTGTTCATAGGGTTGTTATGAGCTGTGCTCCACTCGATGGCACCTACTAACAGCAACAGCATAGTTTGAAGCAGAACAGCTGGAATTAGAAATCAAGAAGTGTGTTTTAAAGCAATATGCAAGAAAAAGAAAGTAAGAGCCATCCATATCATCAAAGTGGAAGTAAGATTATCTCTTTATGCAGATGATATGAGAGTACACATAGAAACTGAAAATTCAGCAAGAAAGCAACTAGAACTAGTAAGCCAATTCAGCCAAGTGGTGAGATAAAAGATCAACATACAAAATCAGTGAGGAGTTTCTACAGTAGTAAAGAGAAGATGTTGTTGATTACTGTTGAGTCAAGCATGACTTAGTGACTCCATGAACAGAAGATCTAATGCCTTTCCATAACTATTATTCTTTCTCTAAGTTCATAGAATTTCCAGAGGCATGTGGTTTAGGAATTGGATGCCACTCCTGTTCATATTGGGAAACAATTATGGTATTTCATACCCTAATGGCACAAGGTTCAGCATCACAAAATCCCCCTATTATTTCATAGAGTGTTGTATAAAGTGGAAGAATGTTTCTCCAGATGTAACAGCACTAGTCTCACTTAGTGGTTAAGTGTCATAAAGTATAATATGACCCATAGCTACCATTGCACAAAATACCTGAAACCTTTTCTATAACTAACACAATTTCTGCATGTTTATAGAATTTCTAGCGTTTCCACAGACATCTAGTTTAGATGAAGATAGAAAGGAGAAACTATAAAAGGAAAACATAGAAAAGGAAATAAAAAATCAATACCATTATGTGGATGTACAATAATTTCTCAATCCATTCAATTGTGGTTGGACATATGGGCTGTTTCCATGTTCTTGCTATGGTTAATAACACTGCTATGAACATTGGTGTTCAAGTCTCTGTTTGAGCCTCACTTCTCATTTTTTTCAGGGTGTATTCCAAGTAGTGGAAAGCTTGGTCATATGGAATTTCTATGTTCAGCTTTTTGAGGAAGCACCAAACTGCCTTTCAGAGTGGTTGTGCCATTTCACAATCCCACCAACAATGTATGAGTTCCTATATTGCCATATCCTGTCCAACATTTATTATTTGCTGTCTTATTAAACTTTGCTGTTAGGGACCTCTCCAAAGTACTGAAGAGCAATGGTGTCTTTCTGGAGAATAAGGTACATCTGATATAGGCCGTAGTCTTTACTATCACTTGTTTTGCATCAGAGAGTTGGACAGTGACTAAGGAGGATAGAAGGAGAATGGATGCCTTTGAGCTGTGGTGCTGGAGAAGAATATTGAGGGTACCATGAACTGCTAGGAAAAGAAACAGATGCATCCTGGAAAGGTTTAAACTGGGTGGCTCCTTGGAGGCAAGGATTCTGAGGCTCCATCTAACATACGTTGAACATGTCGTAAGGAGGGACCAGCCTTGGAGAGGGACATAATGCTTGGTAGGGTGGAGGGACAGCGCAGAAGGGGAAGGCCCTCTGTGAGGTGGATTGATTCAGTGACTGGGGTAATCAGAATGTGTGTATTGGAGGCGGTGGAATTGGCACAGGACAGAGCAGAGTTTAGGGCTATTGTACATAGGGGTCGCTATGAGTTGCAAGTGACTCAATGGCACATAACAACAACAACATTAAACTTTGCTACTACTGCTGGAG
>NW_006399762.1:21042178-21059835 GCF_000299155.1 Elephantulus edwardii
GCGGATGGTGTTGGGTGTAGCTCCCCTATTAAAACAAGCTTGGAAGCAGGAGTGGCATCCGCTTCCATAAATAGCTTGCCTCTGGAAACCTTATGAACCTAGAGAAAGGATGAAAGTCATGCAAGTGTCAAGGACTTTCACTCACAGGGTTGCTTTGGGTAGCCTACGACTGGACAGTACTTAACAACAACAACATTTTAAGAAAATGACAAGTCATTACTACAAGAAACAAAAAGAAAGATAAATAGAAGAACATACCATATTCTTATGTAGAAAGACTCGGCATTGTGAAAAAGACAACTTTATCAAAGGCAATCTCAGTTTCTAAACAATCCCAATACAGATATCAATGCCATTCCTGGAGGAGATTAAAAACAAACAAACAAACCAAAAAACCCCAATACAACAATTTTCAATCTTACCTAGGAAGGAAAGAGATCCCAAATTAGCAAAGCTCTACTCAGGAAGAAAAAGGAGGGGGCATCACACTCCCTCTTCACAATATCTACCACACAGCTATAGTATTAAAAAAACAACAACAAAAACAAAAAACAAAAAAAAAAACCCCACAAGGAAACAAACAAAACCCACAAAACAAAAAAAATAACAACATAGTATTGGTACTGTGACAGACACACAGGCCAATCAAACAGAGTTAATAACACCGAAACAAACCTATGAACTGATCTTTGTCTGACAAAAGATATAATCCATTAAGTGGGGAATTGGCAGCCTCTTTAACAAACGACCCTGACAAAATTGAACATCTCTCTGCAGAAAACAGAGATGCAATCCACATCTCACCCCATTCTCAAAAGCTAAGTCAAGATATAGGATTGAAGCCAAAACTATAAAGATCATTAAATGAAAACTAGGAACAAATTAA
Source organism: Elephantulus edwardii (assembly GCF_000299155.1). Lineage (NCBI taxonomy): Eukaryota > Metazoa > Chordata > Mammalia > Macroscelidea > Macroscelididae > Elephantulus > Elephantulus edwardii. Next base: position 21,043,065 of record NW_006399762.1, read on the forward strand.
TAAGCCCAGGCACCAACAATGAGAAAATTGAAAGACCAATTTCAATAGGGAAATCTACTGTCAGGGGCCTCCCCGAAATGTTAGAGAGCAACAATAAAAGTCTGGAGATAAAGGTACACTTGATTCAAGCTATGGTCTTCATAATTACTTGATGTGCATCAGATAGTTGGACAATGACAAAGGATGTGAGAATAAAAATCAATATCTTTGAGTTGTGGTGCTGGAGAAGTGTATTGAACATACCATGGACTGCCAAGATAACAAACAATTCTGACCTAGAGAAGGTAAACCAAGCTGGTTTTTGGAGGCAAGGATTTTGAAGTTCCATCTCACATATTTTAGGAATGTAGCCAGGAGGAACCTGTCCTTGGAGAAGGACTCATGCTTGGAAGGGTGGAGGGTCAGTGCAGGGGAAGAAGACTCGGGATGAAATGGACTGACACGGTAACTTAGGAAATGGGGGTTGGTGTGTCAGCATCAGTGAGATTGGCTTGGGACAGGTTGGCGCTCAGAGTTCTTGTGCATAGGACCACTGTGAGTTGTAGGTGACCCAATGGCATGTGGCATGAATTGACTGCAAACATAACCAAGGGTTCATAGCAGGAAAACATAAAATAGTTGAGTGGGATAGTCTAAAAAACCAAATCTTTCTATGTGTCAAAAACTTTTTTAATAGAATAATAAAGAAGCTCAAGTACTGGCAATAATATTTATTGTTGTTGTTGTTGTTATGTGCCGTCAAGTCGCTTGCCAGTACAACAGCCCTAAACCCCACTCTATCCTGTGCCAATCGCACTGCTTCTGACACACCCATCCCGATTATCCCAGTCATTGAATCAATCCACCTCATAGAGGGTCTTCCCCTTCTATGCCGTTCCTCAACCCTCTCAAGCATAATGTCCCTCTCCAAGGACCTGTCGGTCCTTACAATATGTCCAAAGTGTGTCAGATGAAGCCCCAGAATCCTTGCCTCAAAGGAGCAGCCTGGTTTAACCCTGTCCAACATGAATCTGTTTTCTTGGCAGCCCATGGTACATTCAGTACTCTTCTCCAGCACCACAGCTCAAAGGCATCAATTCTTCTTCTATCCTCCCTAGTCATTGTCCAACTCTCTAATGCATAACAAGTGATTGCAAAGACCATAGCCTGTATCAGACACACCTTAAACTCCAGAATGACACCATTGCTCTTCAGTACCCTGGAGAGGTCCCTAACAGCAGACTTTCCCCATCCCAATATGTTTTATTGATTTCCTGGCTGCTGGTGCCAAGAGTGTTGACCATGGAGCCAAGCACAGACTAAAGTTGTTAACAATCTCAATCTCTTCACCATCCATCCTGATGCTGCCAATTGGTCCAGTGGTGAGAATCTTTGTCTTCTTGACATTGAGCCTCAGTCCATACTGAAGGCTGTAGTCCTTGACCCTCTGCAGCAAGTGCGTCAGGTCCTCCTCGGTTTCAGCAAGCAGGGCGGTGTCATCTGCCTAAGGCAGATTGATAATAGATCTTCCACCAATCCTGACTCCACACTTCTCCTCATAAAGTCCAACCTCTAGGATAATCTGTTCTGCATACAGGTTGAAAAAGTATGAAGATAGGACACACCCTGGCATACAACTTTCTCAATTTTGAACCATGCAGTGTTTCCCTGCTCTGTTCTGATGACTGCCTCTTGGTCCAAGTTTTGCATTAGCATGAACAAGTGTTCTGGGATTCCCATTCTTCTCAGAGTCAGCCACAGTTTGTTATGATCCACACAGTCAAGCACCTTTGCATAATCAATGAAACACATATACTACAAGATATAATATTATATATGTTGTTGTTAGGTACTGTCAAGTCGAGCCTAACTAGTGGTGACCTTATGAACAAAAGATCTGACCCTGCACCATCCTTACACTTGCTGATACACAAGAGCTCGTTGCAGTAGTCTCCATATCAATTCACGTGGTTGAGGGTCTTCCTCTCCTTCATAACCCTCCTCACTTTCCAAAATCATATCCTTCTCCATGGAATAGCCCCTCCTAGAAACATGCCCAAAGTATATGAGGCAGAATTTCATCATTCTTGCCTCCAAAGAGCTCTCTGGCTACACCCTTTCCAAGACATTATCTATTCATTCTCTTGGCCATCCATGGGATGTTCAGTGCTCTTCTCCAACACCACAACTCATAGACGTCAGTTCTTTTTCAATCATCCTTGTTCATTGCCCAGATTTCAGATGCATAGAAAGTAATTGGAGAGACCATGGCCTAAAAAAAGACACACCTTAATCTTCAAACTGACATCATTACTCCTCAATAATTTGGAGAAGTCCTTAAGTTCAGATTTTCCTAGTGCAAAGTACCTTCTTATGTCCTGATTGCTTGTGCCAAGGATGTTAACTGTGGATTTAGGTAAGATGAAGCTGTTGAATCTTCTCTCCACCCATCATGACACTGTCTATTGGTGCCATCATGACACTGCCTATTGATCCAGTGGTTAGAATCTTTGTTTTCTTGATATTGAGATGCCATCCATACTAAAGACCCCATTCCTTGATTCTCTAAAACAAGTGCAAATTACACTGGAGGATACTGTTAATCTTTCTTCTGCAAGGCAGCTCATGGCCTTGAACTGTGTGCCTTCAGAAATGCAGTGTACCTTCTTGCCACCAGGCCATCAGAGTCTTCTATACTGTTATAATATTCTATATTACATATGTATGTATACTATTATTTATATAACATATGCTATTTATTAATGCCTAAAATTTAAAATACTCCAATACCTCAATAAGTAAATGACAATCAACCCAACTTCTAAACTGGCAAAAGGTATGAAGAGTCTACTTAAGATTCAGATTCCCAACAGACACATGACAAAATGCTCAAGATCACTAATTGTTAGAGAGATCTACTCAAAACAGTAATGAGAACTCATCTCACTCCAGCAACAATGACAAAGTTCAATAGAACAACAAACAACTTTGGTGGTGAAGATGTTGAGAGACTGGAACTCACATACACTACTGGTGGATTGCAACCATTATGAAAGGCAGTCTGGTGCTTCCTCTGAAGTTTGAAAATAGAAATACCATTTGATCCAGCTATTCCACTATGAGGAATATATCTGAAAGAAGTTAGAGCTGCAATACTGATATGTGTAGGCCCATTGTTATTGTAATATTATTTGCAATAGTAAAGAGATGAAAGCCACTTGTGTCCAAGAACAAACTAAATGAGTAGAGAACTGTGGTACATTTGCACAATTATGTATTATTGGAAGACAATGAAGAACTCGTGAAACAGTATACAATATGAATGGATGTAAAGGGCATCATGCTGGGTGAAATATCTGTTACAAAAGGACAAATACTGGATAAGACCACTGTTTTGGGGGGAAAAAAAGGAATGTTAAGGGGAAGTAGAGGAGAAAGCAGGAATTTTAAAAAAGATAGGTAATGAATACTGCCTTGGAATAGCTGAAAGGAAGGTAAATATGGAATAAATGGATCATCAGATTTTGTGTGTATTGCAACGAGCAATTCTGAATAGGATGTGCACTTTGAACAAAAGAGAATAAGGGGGGACTTTTATATGAAAATAAATGGAAAAGCAATTTCTTTGTAAACTTTTATTCAAATCATAATAGAAAATTAGAAATTATCATGTAGATATAATCATAAAAAGAAATATGTTTTCAGAAATAATGTTGTCAGTATCAAGCCAAATCTAAAGGAAAACATGTGTAAGTGAAAGAGCTGAACAGACAATTTTAAAGAGTAACTTGGGAGGACAAAGCAAAATATTATAATGAAATGTGCAGAGAGTTGGAAAGGAGAATAAAAAGGGAAGAACTCGCTCTGCATTTCTCAAGCTGAAAGAACTAAAAGTCAAATTCAAGCCTTGTGTCACCATGTTGAAAGATGGGGAGATATATTGAATGAACCAGAAAGCATCAAAAGAAGATAGAGGGGAATACAGAATCACTGTACCAGAAAGAATTTATTTACACTGAAAAACTGCAGGAAGCACCCTATGAACAGGAGCCAATGGTAATGAAAGAGGAAGTAGAAGCTACATTGAAGGAATTGGCAAAAAATAAGGCCCCAGAGATTGATGGGGCCTTGATTGACTTGTTTTAATTAACAGATGCAGCCTTGGGTGCACTTGCCAGTCTGTGCCAGAAAATTCAGAGAACTACTGGCCAACAAATTGGAAGAGGTCCATATTTATTCCTATTTCTAAGAACAGTGATTCAACTGAATGTAGAAACTATCGAACAATGTAATTGTTATCGCATGAAAGCAAAATACTGCTGAAGAGCATTAAAAAACAGCTGGAACAGTACATAGATAGGGAATTTCCAGAAGTTCAAGTGCAATTTAGAAGAGGCACCAGGGATATCATTGCTGATGTCAGATGAATACAAGAAGAATGTCTATTTGTGCTTTATTGATTATGTAAAGGCATTTGACTGTGTGGATCACAAGTTGTGGCTGACATTGAGAGAATATGAATCCCAAAGCACTTGACTGTGTTAATGAAAAACCTATATATACCTGCATCAGGAGGTTGCTGTGTGAAAGGAGCAAGGGCACACTGCATGGTTTGGAATTAGAAAAGGAGTGTGTTCTATCTCCATATCTGTTCAATCTATATGTTGAGCAAATTTTCCAAGAAGCTGGACTCTATTTAGAGGCAAGTGGAATCAGGATTTTGTACGGAGACATCAATAATCTGCTTTATTCAGATAATAATACAACATTATTTCTGAAAGTGAGGAGGACTTAAAGCACTTGTTTCAGAAGAGCAAGGAATGCATCCTTCAGTATGGATTGTGTCTCAATATCAAGAAAATAAAAATTCTCACCACTGGACCAATAAGTGGTGTCATGATGGATGGAGAGGAGATGGAAACAGTCAACATGGATCCATGATTAATACCTTTGGTATCAATAGTCAGGAAGCAAAGGGACACATTACACTAGGAAAATCTGCAGTTAGGGACCTTTCCAAATTATTGAGGAATAGTGATGTCAGTTTTAGGACTAAGGTGTGTCTGATTCAGGCAACAGTCTTTCTATGCATCTGAGACCTGGACAATGAATAAGGATGACAGAAAATAGAATTGATGCCTTTGAGGTGTGGTGTTGGAGAAGAGCACTTAACATCCCATAGACATCCAAGAAAATGAACAGATATATCTTGGAAAGGATTCAGTAGGGTTGCTCTTTGGAGGCAAGAATGATCAGGTTTTTGCCTCACTCTCTTTGAGCATGTTTTTAGTAGGTCCTGTTCCTTGGCAAGGGACATGATGTTGGGAAGGATGGAGGGTCAACAAAAGAGAGGAAGACCCTCAATCAGGTGTATTGACACTGAGTGCTGCAAGGGGATCTCGTGTGTCAGGAAGTATGAGGATGGCACAGGTCAGTACTGGGTTCAGATCTTTTGTTGACAAGGTCACTATAAGTCATACTCAACCCAATAGACCCTAACAACACAAAATGTCAATATCTATTCAATCAAGTTACCTTTATTGAGAATTTTGTATCAGAAATTATTCTAGACTTTAAGCTACAATAGAAGGGACAAAGTTCTACTCATGGATTTTATAGTTTAAAAAGTGATAACCAGATAAAAGAAAATAAGAGTAAAATTGATATCTTACAGAAGTTTCCAAGTGGTTGCACATAAACTTCATTTTATATACTTTGATGATACTGTGTCTGTGACTATCCTGCATCAAACTAGATAATTAGTTCAATTTTTCCACAAGTATTCTCTATGTCACATTTAGCTAATTATGGTTTAACATTTCCCCCCACAATGTTCTTACTTACTTAATAGACAGCAGTGTAGTATAAATATGACTTCTTGTGCATGTAGTTGTTGATTGCCTTTGAGCCAAGCATGACTCATAGGGACCCTATGAACAAAAGACCTGAAGAGCCTCTATTGATGTTTACCAAGGTTCATAGACTTCCCAGAGGCATGTTATTCAGGAAGTGGATGCCACTCCTGCATAAGGAAACCAAAAATCTATTTGAGAAGGTTTACTTGTGCTACTTACTATTTTTTTCCATGGTCTGGAACAAAATCCACAGTATGTCAGATATATGTTTGTATTCACATAAGATAGTCAATGAAAGTTTCTTGAACAGGGGACATAAATTTAAATCTAAGTTACAACTACTCATATGCACATAAGACAAAGGAAAATTTCAGATAGAAGATAGGGAACTGGCTTCAAGATTTAAAAAGAAGAAGAAATCTTTTCAGTGGTTCAGTGAGAGGAGCACTGTGTTTGTGACTGGAATAAAGCAAGCAGGTAGATGAGGAAGGATGGAAGACCTTCTCATTGTCCAAATAATATAATCCAGAATTACATTTAAATTTTATTATTGGTACCTTAGGAAGGGATTAAAATTCATGTTGAGAAAGCTGGAATGTTCCCTGGAGTCAAGGATCCTGACGCTTCATCTGACATACTTTGGGCATGTTGCAAGGAGGGACTGGTCCTTGGAGAGGAACATCATGTTTGGGAGAGTGGAGAGACAATGCAGGAGAGTAAGACCCTCGATGAGATGGATCGATTCTGTGAGTGGAGTGGTGGGAACGAATGTGTTTGAGACAGCGAGGTTGGCACAGGATAGAACGGCATTTAGGTCTCTTGTGCATAGGGTCGCTATGAGTCGCAAACAACTCGATGACACATAACAACAACAACATAGAAGCCCAAACCCTGACAGATTGTTGTGTAAAATTGTTGGCTTCCTGAAAATACATTGTACAGAACTGAACTGAGTCATCAAAATGTACAGCCCTCAGAATAAAAACAAGTTATGTTCTGTCATGTCAAACAAAAGATAACTCAACCCTCTAAGCATCCATGTTTTAGAGTGGAAGGAAGAACAAAGTTTACTTTAATCTCTTTTATTTAAGAATTATGTATATTCCTCAAAGCATCCCTTGGAACTTGCTTGTATTTCCTTTGTATTAATGGATTAGACACAGGGTTAGGTTTTGGTTTGCTGTTTTTTGTTGTTCACCCCCCCATGCAAACTAATCATCAGGAAAGTAAAATCAACAAAATTCAAACTGGTGTCTGAGAGAATAGAGCCTTAGTTTAGCATATAAACCAGGATCTGAGGACATTATCTCAGATGCCCCAAGAATGAAATGAATTAGTAACTGTACAGATATCCTCAATTAGAATGTATTTTTAAAATATATTAACATAGTTACTAATATACGTTAATCATTTTATCTCATAAGTAACCAGTAATTGAGCTCAAAGTTCAGTATATCATAATAATTAATATACTAAAGAAAATACAATCTCCCTAGATAATGGAATGATAATATTTCTCAAATTATTTCTTCCTTATTTTTTGAACTCACAAGTGTCAAGTTTTACCCAAACCAGGATAAATATGAGACATATCTGTAATTTAGAGGGTAACCAATACTTTAAGAATGCTGAATGTTTTGTGTTTCAATATAACCTATATTGAATTACAACTTGTTACTTCCCTGAAATCTCAAAATTGTGAGTTCTTTGTGATCATTGCAATGGATTATTGAGGCTCTGATTGGATTTTCTGCTCTAGATAATCCAGCCTAATTCCTCAAGGGAAGGGAGGAAAAAGGATGATGTTAAAGAGTAAAACAAATTTAGGAGGGAAGTTCAAGGAGATAAAGGACATTATGATAGTGAAATGCGTTAGACCTAGAGTTAGAATAACAAAGTGGAAGAACACACTTGGCATTGCTCAAGAATAAAGACATGAAAACAAAAAACCCAACACACACACACACACACATCTGGAGTTGTAAAATTCACCATGGGTCACACCTTAGCATAAATGAAAAAAAAATCCTTAGAACTGGACCAATAAGAAACATCATAAGCACCATCACCATCATGGTCAAATGCACAATGTATTCAGTTTGTCAAGAATTTAATTATATTTGTATTTATAATCACTACACATGAAAATAACATAGTAAGTAAGTTAAAAGACATATTGCATTGGACAAATCAACTGCAAAATATCTCTTCAAAGTGGTGTTGCTGTTGTTATGTGCCATTGAGGCACCTGTGACTCATAGTGACCCTATGTACACTAGCTCTGAATCCTGCCCTATTCTAAACCAGTCTCCTGTCTCTGTCACTAAGTCAATTCATTTCATCCAGGATCTTCCTCTCCTGTGCTGTCCCTCCACCCATAAAAAGCATGATGTCTCTGTCCAAATATTGGTCTCTCCTGGCAGCGTGACAAAAGTATGTGAGGCAGAACCTCAAAATCCTTGCCTCCTGGGAGCAGCCTGATTTCATGCTCTCCAGGAAAGACCTGTTTGTTTTACTAGCAATCCACTGTATATTCAACTCTTCTCCAGCACCACAACTCAAAGGCATCAATCATTCTTCTATCATCCTTAATTATTATCCTTCTCCCAGTGGCATAGCAAGTAATTGGAAAGACCATGACCTAAATCAGATACACCTTAGTCTCCAGACTGACATCATTGCTCTTCAGTACTCTGGAGAGATCCCTAACAGCAGACTTTCCCAGTGCAATTCTTTTGATTTCTTGACTCCTGGTACCAAGTGTGTTGATTGGGGAACCAAGCAAGCTAAAGTTATCAAAAACCTCTATTTCTTCTCTACCCATCGAGGCCCAGTGGTAAGAATCTTTGTTTTCTTGATTCTGGGCTTCAATCCATATTGAAGATTACAGTCCTTAATGGGTAGATAGTACAAATCTCAGTTTGAAGACTAACCTGTCCCTAACTCAAGTCATGTTATTTTAATTTGCCTCATATCCACAAGAACAATGGATAATGAATAAGGAGGACTGAAAAGAATTAGTAAGTTTGGATTACAGTGATGGTGAAGAATATTAAATATACCATGTATTTCCAAAGAATAAACAAATTTGTCTTGGTAGAAATAGTGGACTAACACTGTACATTAAACATGTTGCTAGGAAGTATTAGTCTCCAGAGATAGATATCATTCTTGGTGAAATAAAAAGCCAGTTAAATCAATTGTTGTTAAATGTCATTGAATTGGAAACAACCATAGCTGACCCTGCAGTGGTTTTTATGGGCTAGAAATCACACAGAAGTAGATAGTCCTTCATTCTCTCATGGAGTGGCTGGTGGATTTTAACCATTTGCATTTGAGTTGGAAGCTCAGCTCCATAGCACTGGGCCACCAATACTCCCCAAAGCAAAGTAGAGGATCAGTAAATAAGAGGAAGATCTTCAACAAGACAGGCAGGGTACGATAGCTACAGCACAGCAGTCATATTTATTATGGCATAGAATCAAGCTTTGTTTACTTCTCTCTTTACTGCTGAGCATAAACCAACTAAATGTCATGGCACCTAAAGCAAATGTTCTACTCTTCACCTCACTGATGAATTCAGGGTAGTAGGAACCTCACTCTTTCACTGACACAGTTAACAGAGCACATTTGGAAAAGCGTAAGAAAAGGGAGATATCTTAATTTTGTAAAATCTTAAATATTAATAAAGCATTCTGCTTCCACTTAATGTGTATTTTGTGAAGGGGAGGAAAGTATTAGGGCATTAGTTTATTTGTAAATATTATTACCTCATGGAATTTATGACTAAAATTGTCAATACATCACATAAGAAGTTTGTATATTTTTTATTATTTTTATAGCATTTTTAATAAGCTCATCCTGAAAATAAAGTCAATTCAAGAGCTTTTAGCAAGTGCAACAGAATGCTAGAATCTAAATCAGCAAATAATAGAAAAAAAATTAATGTTATAAGAAAAAAAAAAAGATTATACTCTTTGGTATGCAATCACTGAACTAACACTTAGCTCTCCAGTTGGAGATTTCAACCAAAAGACTAATAGTACAAATCTACCAGCTGCTCCACTGGAGAAAGATGGGCAATCTCCTCTCTTCCAATTTACAGCCTCTGAAAGACTGATAGAGGGTCATCTATGTGTTCAAATTCCATGGCACACAAAAACAACAAGCAAGTGAAAACTCTAGGGAATTCTAGTGCTGTTGTCTACAGGGAGTTGCACTGCCAGCTCAAAGGTGGTGTCTCCATAGTGGTTTGAATCCACCAATGACTCCATGGGAAAAAGATAGACAGCCTAGTCTCCTCCCTTGCAATTTACAGCCCAGTTCCACATAATGGAATTAATACCATGAGGCAAAAAGAATAAACTCTTTTTAAGTACTATATAACATGGAAGGGACTAGAAAGTATTGAGTGAAATAATCCAGTCATACAAGGATAAATTCTGCATAAGATGACTATTGTGAAAACAGAGGATAACTGAGAAGACATACATAAATGTTCAAAGGGGAAAGGGGAAGGGTGAAGAGGGACAGAAGAGGAAAAGGGGGAAATTGCTAGGATAGCAGAGGTTAGTGGATGGGGAGTGGTGATGGTGAAAGAATTAGTCCATGAAGATTTGAAGAGAAATGGGGATAATAGGCATGGATAATGGGAGCTCTTGTGCCTGGTGTCAAGAAGCTGCTCTGCAATGTGAAACATTCACAGTTCAAATCCACCAGTTGCTCTGAGGGAGAAGGATGGGCAATCCCCTCTCACATGATTAACTGCCTCTGAAAACCTGCCAGAGGATCAACTGCAGGTCAGTCTGACTCGACGGTATATCACAACAACAGGCATAGATCAATAGTAATTAATTATATAAAGTGCAATATATATGAATGATTGTATAAAGCACAATGAATATGAATTAATATAAGCAAAATAAGTTTTAAAAAGACAGAATCAAAGCTGTTGAATGATTGCATTGAACATGCTTTGAGGTATAAGGATAAATGCAGATACCCACAACTCTCAGGGAGAAAAGGAAGGAATCAAATAAGAAATAAGTCCTTTTACTTCAATTTTCATTTGACCTAGGATTCAATTGGAAAAATTAAAACTTCATATAGTTATTTTCATAAATATTAATTTTCTGATAGCAATAATGTTTTATAATTTGGATTCTGATGCTATACAAGCCTTGTTCATTTAAAATAAATCTTGGTTTCAAAACTTGGGAAAAATAATTGCTCATCAGAATGAATGTCATGTTCTTCTTTTGACTCAAAACACATAGGAAAAAAGGCTCGTGACTTGCCTCACTGCTTTTCTTTCCTTAGCACAAATCTTTAAAATCTATTCTCTTTGCTATGTTTAAGTTCTAGGGCAGATCTACGCAATGTAAAAAATATTAATTTCTCTGGATCTAAATTTTTAACACTTTGCAAAGGTGTGCTACTGTTTCCTGTTCAGTGCTGTAGATGGAGACAGTTTGGTTATGATTATACAAAATATGGACAAAAACTTGAATGTAAAATTTAAAAAAAATCTGTTGAAAATAGCAACAGTGACACAAAAGAGTATATCAAGCTTATTATAACGAACACAATCCTAAATGCCTACGGATAATGGAAAAGATTGTATGGCAAATATGCATTGAATACATCAATGTAGTTTTCTAATGAAAGAATGAAATATATTGTTATTATTTTTATTATGGACTTTTTCTTACGCCCAGGATCTAAATTAACATTGACAACTGAACATGATCAGTATCAGTTTGAGTTTTGTCACAGTTAACAAGCCAAATTGATGCAGATTAGAACACCTTTTTTATGTCAAGAATAGAGCTTGGTTGTCAAAAAAGCATAGTGATGAGTGACCGTGGGGAGACATCCTAGCAATAATCAATCGTCAATCAGTCATGGAAAGTGCTTATTCTGCTCTTGTAGGAGCCTCTTCATTACTCGCTGTGCACTAATCTCAGGAGAGAGAAGATAAAGGTTTCTTTCAATGAATAAAGCAATAGTTTTTGCACAGAGTGAAAGGGAGAGAGAAAAGATATTTGTTAGATTCAAAAGTATTCTTTCATTTCTAATGGTTTCGTGGAGTTTTTTGTAACATTGAATAAAATAATTACTATTTTTAAAAGGGACCATAGAAATTAACATCTGATGTCTTCAAAGAGGGTAATTGAACATTTCCTTAGGTAAACTTCATAAATCAGAGATGTAGAGTGGGACCTGAATAACTGAAGTGGTTGTGTTTTCTTTAACTATAAGCATAAGAGTATTTCTATGTCTGTATAAGTGATGAAAACAGTGAGTGATACATGGGAGTAATATCTTAATACTAATAAAAGATTAATCATACTATTAGCTTCTCATAAAGGCGACCTAGTTAAATTGAATGTGTATGATTCATAATGTAAATTCAAAAGAAAACATTAAAGTTGCTTGAACTTGTAGCAGATTTTTATACATATTATAATCTGTCCTCTCGCAACCTTTCCATGATAACATTGGATCCCACCAGAAGAGAGAGGGAGCAGCACTTTTCCCCCTACTGCTAGTTTATTCTTTTGAAGCAGTGGCATTCTCATCTCCTTAACGGGTTTACAGACACTTTGGCACACACTCTGTCCCTCTAAACCATAACTAAATGCTTATGGTAGCAAGACTGGTAAGAAAAATGATTTTCAATTTATTTTTTATACTGGAAAACAGGGTTGCCAAAATAGTTGGATTTTGTGAAAACAGGGAACAGCTGTATTTGGTTTATAATAAATCTTTCACAAATCAATAAAAGCAAATAGACAGCACAACTGCAACCCATAAAAGTGGAAAATATTAAACAACAGGGAGTGAAGTTGTTAAAACTTTTCCACAGACTCTAGAGGATGGGAAAGAAAAGGCGGAGGGAAGCATCTAGAAACCTCATACATACAACTTACATGAAAAAGGGGACTAAATCGTATCAGAAGAGGAGAAAGAATTATTGCTGATTAGAAGGGGAAATCCTGTTAAGGTGACTTTTCTGGGCATCAGGATAAAGGTGTCCGCAGAATTTTCTTCCTCCTATTACTAAATGTTAGTGTAGAATAATTACTTGCTTGCCAAAAATGACAGGACATTGACCCTGCAGACTTATTGAATTCTCATTGCTTGCCTCCAGGCCATGTCGGGGGTTATTCAATTTTGCCTGAGGAGGACAATCTATTATGAGAGATGAGTCAAGAAGGCATCCTCCTTGATTGCCCACCAAAACCATTATCGCAGCACAGAGAGGGCACTGGCAGGGAGTGGACAGACAAGACAACACTGATCTCGATTACCCAGGGACAAGATACAATTTACATTACTCGAAGCCACAGGACAGAGGGCAATCAGCCCTGGGAATAGGGTGGCAGCCCTAGAGTGAACAGGTATTAACAGCAGAGTAGCATCTGAGCTACTTGCTTATGCTAGACATGACCTTTAGCCTTACAAGGTAGTAACTGATTGGTTTGATCTGTAATTATGTAAATAATTTTACATGGATAAAACAGAATTGTTCACAATAAGTGTGAGCCCAAGCACCTAGAATCCTTAATTATGAAAATTTATGGGTTATATTTACTTCAGAATTCCTGCCTCAGCTTTTCAATTCTAAGTTGATTTCTTAGCAATAGCAGTTATTTTGACCCAGGTACTTGTTGACGTTAAAATTGCTTATCAACAGAGAAAACAGGGTTCAGTTGTACAGAAAGGCCATCAGTCAGAACCATCTGGAGCCCTCTTAACAACAACAGTGAAAACCAGCTCAGTCTCACAACTTGCCTTTCTTCTTTTGCTCTTTCTATAATGCTAGGTAACATCCGTAAATATCTTTCAAGCAGTGTGCCAGGAATGATGTAAAATTTTCATTTAAGACTCTACGCAGTGAGCTGATTTTACAGGGTTAATGATAGTCTATAAGGAAATTAAGTAATACTTCTCTTTGGACTTGGTTATTAGCTAACTCTTATTGGATCCCAGTATCCTATTAATCTATCCTACTAAATTGGAAATTGGTACATTCTTTTTCAGTCAATGAGAAATATTTTATTACATGTTCTGAAAAAGAAATTAATTGAGAAAAATAAGAGATGCTTTTTTTTAGTCTGTGGATTATAATAGGGTCAGGGACTATGGTAGGGGTTACTAAATATAATGATATGTTCAATTTAACATATTGGAATAATATTATGCTCACAAGACCTAGTAACGGGTAGATTTTTACAGTCTTGGGAGTTCTTGTCAGCATGAGATACAATTTCAATAGAAATAATGATTCACATTTTCTAGATAATTATATAAGAATCCATGGGAAACTACTTCAAATATTAAAAATAACATGTGTTATTCCAGAATTCTCATGTTATGCTATTAGTATATCTACAAAGCTGAAAAGCAAACAACCTCTCATTCCCCCATGAACACTGATTAATTAGGGCATGAAACCAGAGTGATTTGTGAAAAGAGCTTTGCAAAACAAAAGCTTTGTGTAAATTTTATGCTCCAAGCCTCTTTTGACTCTAGCTAGCAGCTAAAGAAAATTATATTAAGCCACTGACTTGAAGATAAGAATTTATTTTAGAGAAGGTTCAAAAATAGCAGTCTCTCCTTTCAGGTTAGGGAGCACTGGTGGTCTAACGGCAAGAAGGTGCATTGCAATCCTAAAGGCTCATGGTTCAAATCCACCAGCTGCTCTGTGGGAAAAGGACAAGCAATCTCCTGTGTGATTTCCTGCCTCTGAACCCCCACTGAAAGGTCTGCTATGGGTTGGTTCTGACTCAGTGGTAGATTGAGTAAACAACAACTACCTTTCAGGTTGAAATTATTAAACTCATAACAGACTAAAGCTGCCTCTTAAGGTTTCCTATCTGCAAATCATTATTAGAGTTATTCTACAGTTCTTTCCTTCACTGGTGGGTTCAAACTATCATCTTTTCAGTCAAAAGCCACAAATTTTATAATTGCATCATCAATTCATATTAATCTCATAATCAACTTATTGCTACCCCATGCTTTGTAGTTAAAGCGATAAAGTCATCAAACTTAAACTTGCCGAACATGTATAGATTAGGAGTTTAGAGACAGTTCCTGGAACTAAACTGTCTGGGTTGCAATCAGACTGTCTGTCCCGGGAAACTTACATAAACACTTTTGAGCTCCCTTATACATTAAAATTGCTGCTTCCATTATTAGGATAGTAATATTTTGACCACCTGCATTGGCTATTTGTCATACTATAATGGCTTTTATATTGCTTTGATCCTGGAAACAATGCCATGGGCATTTAAAAAATCACTATGGTCACCAATGGTAGACAAGTATTGAAATAGAACTTTTATGTCAGGGCAGACTTAACTATGACTGGATATCCACTTCTGAAATAATGTGTTTTTGAAAACTCTATAAATAGGAGTAGATCAATGCCTGATACAGTGCTCAAAAAAGAGCTTTCAGGTAGTAAAATATTCCAATACAATTGGGGAAGTAAAATCTACCTTAATGATACAGATGGAAAAGGCTTTTCACTCAGTGAAGAACCTATATTTGCTGATGTGACATAATTCAAAAGGGAGAGGTAGTAGTCAAGAAATCATAGGATATATTGATTGCATTGGGAAAATTAGGTATTAAGGATTTCTCTAATGTGTTAAAGAGCAAAAATGTCACTTTAAAAGCAAATATGCACTTTATCCAAGCCATTATGGTTTTAATGCTTCATATGAGGTTGACATTGGATTGAAAAAGTATTTATTATTTTGAATTGTGATGTTGATAAAGTATTGGCTGTCCCATGGACTGTTGCAAGAACACAGAAATCTCTTTTGGATAGAAATGTAACAAGAGCACTTTTTAGAGGCAAAGATGATGAGACTTCATCTCACATACTTTTGAACAATTTTTCAGAAGAAGTTTGTCTCTTCAAAAGTACATAATGCTTGAAAAGAAAGAAGGTGTTCAAAGGAAAGGAAGTTTCTCAGTCATATGATTGACAGCGACTGCAACAAGAATTAAGGCATGGTGGGGATTGTGAAGAGAGTGTTGGATTGGTCAGGATTTGAATAGAATCACATATGGCCACTAGGAATTAGAATAACTCAATGGCACCAAACAACAAAATATTTAGCCTTGTTGAATACTAATAATTATCCAAAGTACATTATTTCAGCTAACAGATGCTGCCCTGGATGTGCTCACCAAGTTATGCCAAGAAATCTGGAGAACAACCACTTGGCCAACTGACTGGAAGAGATCTATACTTGTTCCCACCCCAAAGAAAGGTGACCCAACTGAGTGTGGAAACTACAGAACAATAACATTGATTTCACATGCAAGTACAATTCTACTGAAGATTATCCAAGAACGACTGGAACAGCACATCAGCAGAGAACTGCCGGAAGTCCAGGCTGTGTTTAGAAGGGGTTGTGGTGCTAGGGATATTTATAGCAGATGTTAGATGGATCTTAGCTGAAAGTAGAGAATACCAGAAGAATGTCTAACTGTGTTTGATTATGCAAAGGCGTTTGGCTGTGTGGATCATAACAAACTGTGGCTGACTCTGAGAAGAATGGGAATCCCAGAACATTTAATCATGCTAATGTGAACCTATACTTGGACCAAGAGGCAGTCGTTAGAACAGAGCAAGGTAACACTGCATGGTTCAAAACTGGGAAGGATGTATGCCAGGGATGTGTCCTATCTCCATACCTTTTCAATCTGTGTGCAGAACAGATTATCAGAGAGGCCGGGCTCTATAAGGAGAAGTGCGACATCAGGATTGGCGGAAGATCTATTAAAAATCTGCATTATGCTGATGACACAACCCTGCTTGCCGAAACTGAGGAGAACCTCATGCACTTGCTGCAGAGGGTCAAGGACTGCAGCCTTCAGTATGGACTGAGGCTCAATGTCAAGAAGACAAAGAT
>NW_006399762.1:21062755-21068076 GCF_000299155.1 Elephantulus edwardii
ATAACAAACTGTGGCTGACTCTGAGAAGAATGGGAATCCCAGAACACTTGATCGTTCTAATGCGAAACTTATACTTGGACCAGGAGGCAGTCGTCAGAACGGAGCAAGGGAACACTGCATACTTACATATATATATACTGATATTATCCTTGGGTAAATAGGTCACTGAAAAAGAGAAGACTTAACAAAATGTATTGATGCTATAGTTTGGGACAAGAGCTCTTAATTCATTAAAATGGCATACTTGTTTTTGGTTACTTGAATGAGGTCCTTGGTAGCAAATTTTCCCAATACAGCATGTCATTTGATTTCTTGATTGCCGCTTTCATGAATAATGAATAATGACTGTGAAGGAAAGTATAATGAAATCCTTGACATTCAGTATTTTCTCCAGTTAGGGTGATATTGCTTATTGTCCTGGGTGTGAGAATAAGTATCTTGTTCATATGTATGTAATCCATATTGAAAGCTATTCTTTTTGATCAACATCAATAAGTGTTTCAAATCCTATTTTCAGCAAGCAAAGTTTTGTTATCTGTGTATCACACTGCGTTAAAGATTGTTCCTCCAATCTGAATGCTAATCCCATCTTTATGTAGTCTAACTTCTTAGATTATTTGCTTTGCATACATATCGAATAAGTATGAAGAAAATATATAGCCCTGGCACTCACTTTTACAAATTTTAAGCCATATAGTACCCCTGTCTTTCTTGGTTGATGTGGTGATTCCTCATAAGAACAATTAAGTGTTCTGCAATCCCTATTTTACACACTGTTAATCACAATTATTATGATCCATGCAATTGAATTTTTCTGCATACTCAGTAAAACACAGGCAAATGGTTTTTTTGGTTTGTTTTTTGTTGTGTTTTTTCCCTGATATTCCTTAATGTCTGACATCAGCAATGACATCCCTCAATTCTCTATTTTATGAACTTAGTTTAAATTTCTGACAGTTCTTCATTGATTTAAGTTCAAATTGTTTTTTCATTATCTTCAGCAATATATTATTTACATGTGATATTATTGGCCTAATTTCTGCATTCTGTTGGGTCACCTTTGGAATGGACACAAATATGGATGTCTTTGAGTTATTTGTTTTCCAATATTCTTAGCATAAATAAGTTAGGATGATCAGACCTTTATCTATGGGAAGCCAATACTAAATATTTGTAATAAACCAAAGGCTATCAGGATGTGTGGGAGGGGAGGTACAAGCTAGAGTTCACCTTGAGGCACTAAGGCAATCCTAAAGGGTTTACCAGATTCTTGCATTTGCTGACCCCTCCCTGCTGAGTCAGTAGGAAGGTTTTCAATAGAAAGAGGTTGGCTTCATTTGCATTGAATTCTCTTTGTGATTTACTTCCTGCTAATTTTTAATGAAGATGCAGGGAAGCTGGAATGAGGGTCTTCAGTCAAGAACTGCTGACCCCCTGTTTTTCATGCTCTCTGTTCTGTCTCATTATTAATAATTAAAAAAATACTTTACCCTTGGTCTGCAGCATATATCAATTAGTTGACACGTTTCAACTGGTTTTATACCAATTTCTGGATACTTCTTTTTATCATTGCTGTTAGTGGAATTTGGACTTCTTTCTTCATGAGCAATGATTCTTAGTCATGTACTTCCTTCTGAAGTGGTTGAGGGTTGTCCAATTCTTTTGGTACATTTACTCTCTGCCTTCCCTCCCTCCCCATGTCCTGTGTGACACATAATATTTTTCACATGAAGTTCTTCTATATTGAAATTGGAGGCAAATATTTTTTCAGTACATTTAGTTTGAAAAATATCAAGTTGATTATTTACTTTCAGTTTTCTGACATTATGTATTTGACATTTCATCATAATGCTTTATTTAGTCTCTTTTTCTACTAGTTTATTAAAAAAATTCAAATAAAAATCTGAAAAAAAATCTTTCAATTTCCGTCCCCTCCCCTCCCCATCAAATTGTACAACCCAAATGATTAATCTCCCCTGCCCCCTGCACATCCTCATCCCTCTGCTTCCAGCTTCTCCTCTCCTCCTGGATCCTTATACTCATTCTACAATAATGGTTTTATATAATATTTATCCTGATGGGGCTGAGTTAGTTCACTCAACATAATGCTCTCCAGTCCCTCCCAAATTAGGTAATAATTTATCAAGTTCTTGCTCCTTTGTGCTACATAGTATTCCATTGTGTGAATGTACCATAATTTCTCAATCCATTTTTTTTGTGGTAGGCATTTGGGCTGTTTCCATGTTCTTGAGATGGTGAATAATGCTGCTATGAACACTGGTGAACAAAACTCAGTTTGTGCCTCAGTTCTCATATATTCAGGGTATATTCCAAGTAGTGAAATAGCTGAGTTATATGGAATTTCTATGTTCAGCTCTTCAAGGAAGCGCCAAACTGCCTTCCAGAATGGTTGCACCATTTTACAATCCCACTAATAATGTATAAGAGTTTCTTTCTCATCACATCCTCTCCAATATCTATTACTTGCTGCCCTGCTAAACTTTCCCACTCTGTGGTTTTGATTTGCATCTCTTTTATTTAATCTTATAAAACAACCACTTAAAATCTTACTTTTTTTTTTTTACTTCATCAACTATTTATTTCACATTAGCTATTACACGTTCTAAAGTTAGCTGATAGTTTTTAGCACATACGTTTTGGTCTTTTCATTCTGTAATTTCTTGTTAGTGATCTTTTGTGTTCCTTCAAGTCATCCCAAAATTTGTCTAATCTTTTGTCATTAGTGTTCACTACACCAAGTTTATCTTTTTAGATTGACTTTAAATTCAGGTAGAATATATTCAATGTTGTATTTTAACTCTGTGGATTTTTATTTGTTTTTCACCTTCAGCTTTTACTCAAATGAGAAATTGATGGTCTGTTTTACAGTTGGTTCTTGACTTTCTTCATACTGATAATGCTGAGCTTTTCCCTCATTGTTTTCCCCCATTGATGTAAATGTCTTGGAGAAAGTGCAGAGTGCACCAGAGGCAAGGATAGCAAAGCTTCATCTCACATATTTTGGCCGTTTTGTTAGGAGGAGAAATATCATGATTGGAAATGGAAAGGTAAAGGTCAACAAAAGAGAAGAAGGCCCTCAATGAGAGGTATGGACACAATGACCACAGCAATAGGCACAAGTGTGTTGGAGATGGTGCAGATGGCCAGGAGAAGACAAATTTCTGTCGTTAATAGGATCACTATGAGTTGTACTCACCCTGACAGCACATAATAGCAACAACAACATATTCCATTTAGTGAGATCCATGTATATACTTGCAACCTATTGTCCTTTAAAAAGTTATTTGCATGAATCCCTTTAAAGAATAATAAAATATATTTTACATGGAAAAAAGTTATTTGCAGTGAATAAATTATTGGTTATAAAAAAATTCTGTCATCTAATGTCAGTTATCAAATCCTTAACCAAATTCACATTTTGCAACCACCAATCCTTTTTATTTCCAACTAGTGCACTGAAATCACCAATGCCTGTGATTGCATAATCAACTTAAAACTGCACTTATTTGTTGAAATCTTCAACTTTTTCATCCTTGATTTTAGTGTTTATTTTAAAAATTTGAGTAATTGTCTTAATAACAAGTTTTCGTTGTATGTATATCGATATTATTGTATTACTGATAGTATTGTATTTCAAGATAGATCTTGAAATGCTAGCATTTTTTTGACAATGAATCGGACACAATTCCTCTTCACTTTGTCATCCTCATTTCATAAGACCGTATGATTGTCTGATTCCAAGCAACTGATATTACTCCATTTCACCTCACCATTGCCTGTAATAATGATTTTTATTTAATCTATTTTATTTCCCATTTCCAAGTTTCCTAGAGTCGTATTTTATCCATTCCAAGTTCTACTTACTTATGGAGCTTATAGCAGTTTCTTCTCACATTGAGTCATACCACACCAGCATATGAAGGTGTCTTAATGGCAAATGGCTGCACTGCAATCTTGAGGGCACACGTTTGAATCTACCAGCTGATCCACAGGAGAAGGATGAGCAATATCCTCCCATGAGATTAACTGCCTCTGAAAACCTACTGGAGGGTCAGCTCTGGGTCAGCTCTGACTCAATGGTATACAACAACATTAATAAATAAAAGCAGTGAAAGCTTACTCCATCTATGCCATTGAGGATAATTCTACTTTGAAGAAGAAACTCTTCCCATAAGATTAGCGAATTTTCCAACCACAAGGAGTTCTTTTCCAGCAATAATATATCAGCCTATTTCATATTGTTATTAGTAATGTTTTCATTGGTTAGTTATTTCTGAAGTGGATCACCAATCATATTTCTTAACTTTTTGTGGTCTGTAAGCTCCACTGAAGTCTATCTTGCATAAGTGACTTCACTTGATTTGAAATACTAATGGAGTAGCTTCCAGTATCGATGCAACATTAAAGTCACTACAATGTGATGAACTAATAGATGAATGGTAGCTCTGTAAAGATACTCTCAATAGTCAGAATTGACATCTGGATAATGAGATTATTTTAAGTCAATTCCTTATATGATCATCCATCAAGAAGACTACATAAAATATAAAATTTTAGTAAAATTCTCATCACGTGATGTAAATGAAACCTTTTTTTTATAAGTTTGAGGTAATTTTGATGTGTAACAGCAACATTGTTTAATTGTATTTTTTAAGATATTCCCTTCTAAAATTAAAGTAAAAATAAGACCCCCACCCTTCCTGATATTTAATTATACTCATTGTTGTAAACAATTAAGATTCATATTTGGAATGGAAATATAATTAAGTTACTTCTCAGTAGAGTAAGGATTTGAAGAAATAACACTTTTTAGTGTTTTAAAAGTATTTCATATCTCTTTAAGGGTGTAGTTTTCAATAGCCATCAAAGGCATAGAAATTCAGAAGTTTCATACATTGGGAATGTAAAAATATTTCTGAGTTTCACTAATTCTGTGACCAGAGGGTAAGTTAAATCTCTACATTTCTAAACTGTTCTTTGTTTTGGTGGTATCAAGCATTTCCTGTTCCAAAGATTGGCTTTGGCTCAATTGATTAGTATTGACAAATATTAATATTGTTTGATGATCAAAATTTCTATTCTTTGTTCATCTTATTTTCTTTTTACTTACATTCACAACTAATTCCATGGAAAGTAGTGAGAAAAATCAAAATATATATTACACTGGGAAATTTAAAAAGTATGTTTGTAAAGTGCTAAAAAGTAAATTTGTCACTGAGCCTGAGTTTTGCTGGACCTAAACCATGATATTTTCAGAATATACTGAGTCACTGTATCGAAAGGAATTGGCAGACACAGAA
>NW_006399762.1:21071996-21078296 GCF_000299155.1 Elephantulus edwardii
AACAATAGCATCTTATATATGTTAAAGCTTGACTATGAAAATAAATGATCTCCTAGGAAGCATTCATGCTTTTAAATTGTCACATTGGCAAAGAGTATTGAATATACCATGGGCTGCCAAAAAAGCAAACAAATCTGTCTTGTAAACAACAGAAGAAACCTTGTTTTGTCCTGTGTCAGCCTCAAAGAGCTCTGGTAGGGAGTCCTGCAATTATCTGTGTCATCCCAAAGGCAGTGCCTTTCTAGTGGTTCAAATACACTAGCAGCTCTGAGGAGGAAAGGCAATTTCTTTCCTTGTAATTTAAAATTCCCCTCAGACCCACTGGAGAGTCAACTATGAATGAATTCCAACTGAGTGGCAGAAAGTTAGAGTTGAGTTTGAGTGATATATTAACTCTGTACTTTTTCTAGCATGTCTCTTTGCAAAGATTGGTAACTGCTGACACTGTGCCTGTGGCATGTAAGATGAGCTATCCTTGTCTCTATGAAACATCTTGGTTGCTCTTCTTCCAAGAGAGATTTAATTTCTCTTTTGGCAGACCACGGTATATTCATTAATCTTTACCAACATCACAATTCTAAAATGATTGAAGGTTCCTCTTTCTTATTCAACCTTCTTATTATCCAACTTACACATGCATACAAAGCAGTTGAAAAATACCATGGCTTTTTCATACATACCTTATTTATTCTTTAACCTCAAATACTTTCTTTGAAGACTTCTTGACAGAAGATTTTCCCAATATGATACAGATTTGAATTTCTTGCCTTCTGCTTCCATGGGTGTTAAATGTAGATCCAATCAAAATTAAATTCTTGACAGCTTCACAATTTCCCCCCCCCCCAGTCTGTAGAGAGTAGTGCATTAACCCAAAGGGCCAAAAAGCAGGCCTCTCCGGTGGTTTGAGTCTTCTAGTGATACTGAAATAGAAAGATAGGGAATCTCCCTTTTGCAAGGTATAACTTGTAAAACAAAACAAAACACCAGAAAATGAAGGCCAAGGGAGGGTCAGCTATGAATCAGATACAATTACATATCAGAGAGACAGTTAATTTGCCTGTTCCATTAGTTGTGAGGATATATATTTCTTAATGTTGATGTGTAATCCATACTGAAGACTTTGATCCTCAATAATTATCCTCTTTGTGTAAGGTGGGAAGTGAAAATTAGAAAAGTAAGCAAAACAACACATCACAAATGATGTCACTAGGACTCTTTATAGTGACCAATTTTGAGACATTTGTACTATTCTCTTTCAGAGCTTTTCAGAACCAAATGTTTGAGGTTTCTATCTTCTATATTTTAGTTTATAGCAACTATTATTGCTGTGTGCCATCAAGGTGAACACAATAGCTGACCGTATGAAGGATTTTAAAAGGCAGTTTAATTACACGGGAGGAGATTAATGATCTTTTTCTTTCAGAGGAACTGGTAGATGCAAACGTTGTTCTTTCAGATTGCAGCACATCTTTCTTACCACTAGGCCACCAGCCTTAATCAATGATCTTTTGTAACTTTGGTCAGTAGATTTCCCCTGCTATAAGCCTTTACAAAGTAGTGAGACACTACTTTGCTTTATACATAACAATGTTTTTTCCTCAAATTCAAATTTCTCTTAGTCTTTAGCATATACTTCTTCTATTAGTTTTGATATTTGAGATTTTTCTAGTTTTTATTGTGCTCAAAGGTCATATTCTCCATCATTTAGAAACATTTCTAGTTAATCTTTTTAATTTCCCATTTACTTTGTAGTTACTTATAGACAATTAAGTCCAGTATGTTAAAATTACTTATCACTTAAATTTTAGCTTCACTTGTGGAACTCCCTTTTCTCTCTATTGTTCATGTTGAGATTATTTGTGCTAAGCAAAAGATCCTCCCTTAATACCCAATTTAAAGCCAACTTAATGAGCCCTGCCAGTTCTGAACACAACAGGGAGTTTGGTATCCCATCTGGTTAAGTGGAGACTACAATAACTTTCAATGATAGGGCATCTGCTTAGAAAAAAATAAGAGTTCCAGAAATCCAAAATTCTCCTTTCTGTACCACTGATACACCCATAATTTGTATATTTAATCTTTATTTTCTTCATGCAGAATAGCAAGCTCTTCATGATGACTTCTTTGCATTATTTTCCTTCAATAAAGTTGGTAGATAAAAAAATAAAATAAAATTGAAATAATGAAAATAAAATCTAGCATTGTTCTTTTATGCTCTACCATGTTTATTTTGGGTAAATAAACTTCTTTTTCTTGGCGGTGTTGTTATGTGTCATTGAGTTTCCTGCGACTCACAGTGACCCTATGTTCAACAGCCCTAAACCCTGCTCGCTCTATCCTGTGCCAATCTCACTATCTCCGACACACCTACCCCCATTACCCAAGAGACTGAATCAATCCGTCTCATTGATGTTCTTCCTCTCCTGCACTGTCCCTCCACCCACCCAAGCATGACAGCCCTCTCCAAGGATTATTCCATCCTTGCAACATGTCCAAAATATGTCAGACAAAGCTTCAGAATTCTTGCCTCCAAGGAATAGCCTGGTTAAATCCTCTTCAGTAAAAACCTGTTCATTCTCTTAGCAGTCATTCAATACTCTTCTCCAACAGCTCAAACACATCAATTCTCCTTCTTTCATTCCTAGTCATTGTCTGGCTCTCTGATGCATAGCAAGTGATTGCAAAGTCCATGGCCTGTATCAGGCACACCTTAGTCTCTAGACTGACATTGTAGAAGTTAATAAAAAAAATTATAGACAATCATAAAGCAGGAAGAATAGCTAACATTTATTTTGTGTTCACTGTGTATACATTCTTTTTCTTAACTTCTTGAATTTTTAAAACTAAACTTTGGATTGAGAGCACACTTCCTTACCATTAGGACATCTTTTCTCCCATGGAGCATCTGACAGATTGGAACCATAAGCCTTTGGATTGGCCACCAGAGATTACTAGTTAAATGCATAGGTGACATAATTTTACATTGGGGGAAAATGTACTATAATTCAATAGATCTAGGAAAACTAATATAAAATTCAGCAATTTTAAAATTTATTTAAAAAGACCTCTCATATAACAGACACTGTGATAAATACTGAATAAAATGCTCAAAATCATTCAAAAAATGGCTAGAACAGTATATAGATAGGGAATTGCCAGAAGTTCAAAAGGACTTTAGAAGAGGTTTTAGCACCAGGGATATCATTGCTAATGTCAGAGGGATTCTAGCTAAAAGTAAACACCAGGAGAATATCTAGTTATACTTTATTGACTATACAAAGGCATTTGACTTTGTGGATTATGGCTAACATTGAGAAGAATGGGAATCCCATAGTACTTAATTTTGCTTATTTGAAACTTATACCTAGACCAAGAGGTTGTTGTGTGAACAGAGCAATAGAACACGTCATAGTTTTAAATTAGGAAAGGTGTTCATCAAGACTATATCCTTTTTCCATATTTATTGTTATCTGTAAACAACATGACCAAGACAAAGGTGGGTGACTTTTAGTTCACTGCCCTCAGACCATTCTTTCATTGTTTTTGTTCAGACATTCCTCTAGGTCGAATAGGCCTGGTGTACAAAGTTGCCATCCCGCGGTCACTTGAAGTTGCTGTGAGGCTGAACACTGTGACATGGATGTGTCAAATGCGTTAATGGTTGGCTATCCAATGCGGACTGAGAGTGGGGTGGATCTCCCTGATTAAACAAGCGTGGAAGGAGGAGTGGCATCCCTTTCCATAATAGCTTGCCTCTGGAAACCCTATGAACCTGGAGAGAGGATGAAAGGCACCAAAGTATTGAGGACTCTCCTTCATAGGGTCGCTATGAGTCACCTGCGACTGGACGGCACTTAACAACAACAACATTGTTATCTGTATGGTGAGCAAATTACTCAAGAAGCTGGACTCAATGAAGAAAAATGTAGCATCAGGATCAGAGAATGACTGTTTTGCAGATGACACAATCTTGCTATCTAAAAGAAAGGAGAACTTGAAGCACTTGCTGAAAAGATTGAAACTGTCAACTAGTTTATCTTAGAACCAACTCCCCTGGTGCCAGCAGTCAGGGGATTAAGAGATACATTGCATTGTGGAAGTGTGCAGTCAGAGACCTCTCCAAATTACTGAGGACAATGATGCCAGTTTGAGGACTATGGTGTACTTGATCGAGGTAATGGTCATTTTAATCACTTGCTGTGCATCTGAGAGCTGGACAATTAATAAGACTGACAGAGGAAGATCTCTGGTGTTGAAGAAGAGTGTTGAATATTCCATGGATAAAAACAACAACAACAACAAAAAGTCAACAAAAACTGATATGTCTTGGAAAAGGTGTAGTTAGAGTACTCTATGGAAGTAAAGATGATAAATCTTCATGTCACATACTTCAGGCATGTTGCTAGGGAAGGCCATTCCTTTGAGAGGGATATTGTTCCTGGAAATGTGGAAGGTTTGCAAAGGACAGAAATACCCTTATTTAGGTAGACTGATACAATGACTGCTTCAATGAACTCAGGTGTTTCAGAAAGGATGAGGATGGCACAAAATAGAACAGGGTTCAGATAGGTTGTTCATGGGGATTCTGTGGGTCATACTATACTCGATGGCATCTTACAACAATGACAACATTACAAATAAAATTAAACATTTGTCTCCTTTTGCAAGCAGAAAATAGAAGATAATAAAGGTCTCTAAAGTAGATAAAATTTAGTGAAAATATTTTTCTTATAACATAACACATACAAATATTACCAATTAGGAAAAAAATTTCTCTTATTTACTTTTTGTGATACAACTAAAAGTTCACAATACCATAAAAAAATTAGAAGGGCAACTTGTTTACTACTAGAAGAAAGAATTGTTGATAACAGTAAGAAAGAAGTTTTTTTTAGGTTAAAAAATAAGAACAACAAAAAAGGAAATAGAAGCATATAGCACAGAGCCCTAATTCTAATAAGACCTAAAAGCTGTGTTTATTTTAACATATTGGATTACTGTTCACAAGACTCTCTAATCATAAAATAAAGTGAAATTATACTCAGTAAAGTTAGAAGTCAGGAAAGAATGCAGTTCATTCTAAGTACATTTCTATCAAAAAAATGGGCTCATTTCCTAAATTCAAATTATCTTAGTAATTGGATCACTTTCAAATAACTTTATTTTGTAACTTTGGGAATTTTATTCTACTTTCATACCCCACTGATTAATCAAAACTACATGAAGAACTTGTTGTTTGTTGTTATGTGCCATTGAGTCACCTCCGACCCTTTGTCCCTGGTCTCTTCTGTACCAATCTTATTGTCTCTGACACACCTACTCCTACTACCCCAGTGACTGAATCAATTCATCTCATCAAAGGTCTTCCTTTCTTGTGCTGTCCCTTCACCCTCCCAAGCATGAAATCCCTCTCCAAGGACTGATCCAGCCTTGCAACATGTCCAAAGTATATCAGACAGAGCTTCAGCATCCTTGCCTCCAAGGAGCAGCCGGCCTTCATCCTTTCCAGAATGAACGTGTTTGTTTTCTTAGCAGTCCATTGTATATTCAATACCCTTCTCCAGGACCACAGCTCAAAGACATGAACTCTCCTTCTATCATCGCTAGTCACTGTCCAGCTTTCTGATGCATAGTAAGTAATTTCAAAGACCATGGCCTGGATTAGGAGAACTTTTGTCTCCAGACTGACATAGTTGCTCTTCAGTACTTTGGAGGGGTCTCTAACAGCAGACATTTCCAATGCAATTTGTCTTTTAATGTCCTGGCTCCTGGTCTTAAGAGTGTTGATTGTAGAGCCAATCAAAATGAAGCTGTAAGCAATCTCAATCTCTTCACCATCTATCATGATACTGCTCATTATCCCGGTGGTTAGATCCTTCTTTTCTTGATGTTGAGCTTTAATCCATATTGAAGGCTGCAGTCTTTGACCCTTTGCAGCAAACACTTCAGGTACTCTTCAATTTCAGCAAGCACTTAGGTCTTAAAATCTTGTAGCTACAAATATTTCAGGTCTTAAAATTAGTAAAATGCAACAACAACATATTCTCTTTTTACAATCTCACTTTAACTGACAGATTTCTGGATATTGCTACCTATATTCACTGTCTCCAGTTTTCATCCATCACTTCTATCCTGAGCCAATTTCACTCTAGTTTAAAACAATTTCATAAAAAGTCTTAGGTGACCTCCATATATTTTCAGTATGTATCAGAGATAGATCGAACATGCAATCAAGATGCATTGATAATAATGGGTGACTGGAATGCAAAAGTTGGGAATAGTGAAGAAGAATCAGTAGTC
>NW_006399762.1:21078396-21079258 GCF_000299155.1 Elephantulus edwardii
GGCCATGCGATTGGCACAGGATAGAGCAGGGTTTAGGGCTGTTGTACATAGGGTCGTTATGAGTCGCAAACAACTCCATGGCACATAACAATAACAACAACCTTAAGTAAGCTGTACTCCCATCAATAGACGTGATAAATCTAGGTTTTTCTACCCTCTTAGTCACAATTAAGATTATCAGTTATTAATCTTTAATTTTAACAATTTGGAAATATATACGTTTCTCATTTTAGTATTAATTGCATTCTTCTGTCCATTAAAGGCATTGAGCACTTTTTCATGTTGGAGGTTTTATGTCTACCATTTAGTAGGAACCAACCCACACCTGACCCTCTGGTGGGTTTTCAGAGCAGTTAATCACATGGGAGGAGATTGCTCATCTGTCTCTAGTGGAGCAGCTGGTGGATTTGAACCACATACCTTCAGGATTGCAGCACAGCTTCTTTCCACTAGACCACCAGAGACTTTTAAAATATTTTTTGTTTCATTTTGTTTTAACTACTTATGATTTGAATGAAAGTTCTCAGAGACAAGATATTTTTTTACTGTTGTAATAAATATGAAATTTCAATAATGAGATAATTAATAAAGAGTAGGCATTGATAGGTGACAGTATTAATGAATTTTTATGTTTTAAAATGAATATTTTATAATGATTTACAATATTGCATGAGTCTTTGGTAATTGTGTCTTAGGAAATGTAGAAGAGCATTTTTAAAATATAATTTTAAAATTTACTTTAAATATACTTACATATGTTGTTGTTATTGTTGTTATGTGCCGTCGAGTCGCCTGCGACTCATAGCAACCCTATGTATAACAGCCCTAAACTCCGCTCTGTCCTGTGCCAATCGCACTGTCT
>NW_006399762.1:21081599-21082278 GCF_000299155.1 Elephantulus edwardii
AACAACAACATTGCTTACCATGTAGTTGATATCCTTCTTGAAGTATGTTATTCACTTGATTTGTTTTTAAATGCAAATACCTCATTTGAGTTCTTCATGCCTTTCTCTCTGCCTATTCTTTGCAGAATCATTCTTTTCTGCTAATCTATTGTATACTAAGTCCTTAAAGTTAAGTCTAAGTCATTTTTATTTCTAATTCTTTAATCTCAAGTGATCTCATTCAAATCTAGAGAGATGATCCATCGATCATAACTGTAGACTAAGTTCTTCTCTGAGCTTCCAACTGATGATTTTTCTGTCATTTTAGTATTTCTACTGGAAAATCTCAAAAAGATCATCAGTTTAGTATAAACAATATTTTTGAGAACACAATTGAATTAGTAATGTCATTTTTGTCTTCAAATTAATGATCTCACTATCAGATTATAGAAATTCTTTGATATTCCTAACTTATCTCCAACTTTCACATACATATAGTTTGAAAAGCCATGACTTGGATCAACTCTGCTTTAGCCCTTAAAGTGTAGTAATACTTGTAGTAGCGTTTTACAGAATAGTTTGTAAAGGTCTTTTATATCTCTGAGTAATCTTTAAATATTTCATCTTTTGGATGATTTAGGTAAATGACATTATTTTTTCTCCAGAATTCTTTATATTGTTTTTGTTGTTGTTATGTGCC
>NW_006399762.1:21084453-21085464 GCF_000299155.1 Elephantulus edwardii
TAATTTCCCTTTCAATCTCCTTGAAAAATGAATTTGGTATCTGGATTGGGATTGCATTGAACATGTAGATTGCTTTTGGTAGGATTGTCATTTTCACAATACTGAGTCTGTCTATGCATAAACGGCATACTTTTCTATTTCTTTAGATCTTTTATTGTGTCTTGAAAAATGCTCTGTAGTTTTCTTTGTATAGGACTTTTGCATCTCTAAGTAGGGTTCACTCGTAAGTGTCTCAGTTTGTGGTTGGGTATTGTAAATGGTATTGCTTTCTTCATGTCCTTCTCTGAGTTCTCTTTGTTACTGTAGAAGAATCCTCTGAGTTTTGGATATTGATCTTATATTCTGCCACTCTACTAAATTGACCTATTAATTCTAATGCGGTTATGTTTTATTTTTTGTGGGTTTTTGGTTGTTTGGGTTTTTTTGTTTTGTTTTTTTACTCTGAGGTGTTCTGTGTACACTACCATAACATCTCCATATAGTGACAGTTTAACCACCTCTTTGTCAATCTGAATGTCTTTTATTTTCTTCTCTTGTGATATCGCCCTAGCAAGCACTTCCAATACAATATTGAAAAGACGTAGTGGCATTGGGCATCTTTGTCTGGTCCCTGTTTTGCAAGGAAAATGTTTTTAATCTTTCTCCATTAGGAATGATGTTGGCTCTTGGTTTTACATATATACTTTCCACTATGTTGAGGAAATTATCTTCTATTCCAATTTTGCTAAGTGTCTTTATCTAGAAGAGATGTTGGATTTTGTCAAATGCTTTTTCTGCATCAATTACTAAGATCATATTGTTCTTGCTATTTACTTTGTTAATATAGTGAATTACATTGATGGTTTTTCTTATGTTAAACCATACGTATTATGAATCCCACTTGATTGTGGTGAATTATTATTTTTTTAATGTGCTTTTGGATTCTATTGGCTAGGATTTTGTTAAAGATTTTTGCATCTATATTCATGAGAGATATTGGTCTGGAAGCAAAACACTTCTGAGAAACAAAAA
>NW_006399762.1:21086743-21092348 GCF_000299155.1 Elephantulus edwardii
ATGAGTGAAATTGAAATAATTTGTTTTTGGAAACAATGTATTAGAATTTTGTAAATAAACTAGTAGATAATTTTAAAAAATACAAAAAACAAACAAGCAAAAAACATACCCAGTGACATAGTGGAAGATAGACTTGGCAACCTGCTTCTGTAAAGATTGGATACATGAAAATGCTCAGGTGTAATTTTATTCTGTAACACATGGTTCTCCCATGAGTCAGAACTTACTCTACGGCAACAGGTTTGATTTTGTTTTTAATCTTCATAGAAACTGTCTCTAGTCCTTTCTTCTGGGAAACCATTTTGATGCCTTAAAACTACCTACCTTATGTTAGCAATTAAATGAAACTGCATCTTTTCACCAAGAAAATGAAAAACTAAGACAAAAGCAAAACATATTGCTATCTACGGAATTCTGACTTATCATGACCCTCCTTCAGGTTTCTGAGACTAGGTTTACAACAAGAGAAGACTGCTTCATTTTTCTCCCACCCAGCACAATATATTAGCTGTTACATCTTTTAAATGACTTAAACCATTGGTTCTTAAATAAGGCGTAAAGGAATCATGTGGGTTTGATTTCTAGGTATTCTGATTTGGTTGGCACAGCTCTTCTAGTGATTCTAATAAGCAGTCAAGTTAGGAAACCACAACAATAAACTAATTTTGATGAGACAAAGAAGAAAAGAACAGGCCGTAATATTGCTCTACAGAATGAATTCTGCCTATCTGTGACTCTGAACAAGAGGAGATATAAAAATCATATAAAAATGAGAGAGATGGATCTTATGAAGGAACAAATGTCTTTGCTCCTCCTGACTTTGCCAGAGCTTGACATGCTTTCAACCTCAAAATGTTTCTTCTTTGACCTTTCACTGTATACCAGGTTCATTATTTCATATCTTTTATAGAAAATCAAAAGAGTGCTATTTGCATTGGTGCCCATCACTTCTGGGTAGGTACAGATTAAAATGTTGATACTACCTTTAGAAAAATATCTTTGTTGGTGTCATCTATATTTAGGAGCTCTTTTAACAGTAAATAAAAAAATACTTCTTAATGCAAACTAATTTGGAGGATGAGATCTATACATAATAGTATTAACACTTTTATTTTAAGTAAACACAAAAGGAGAGAAAAGCATCAATAGAACATTAAGACAAAGTTTTATAAAAATAAAACTTTGAGTTTCAGAATTTATTCATCTTGATCTATTGAGCAATTTTAACTGAAAATATCATTTGAGACAAAAATTACTTTTAAGCTGTTGAATTTGAAGTGGTTTTGGAGAATCTTTTTTTTTTTTTTTGCAGTTCTCTCTGCCAGCAGAATTCTCTAAGGCAAATTGAATGAAATATTTTGCTGGAGGAAATACTTTACTCTCAAGAAGCATTTCTTTGCATGATGAAATATATCAAGGAAGGAAGAAAAAAAATTGAAGATAATGGTATAATTTTTGATGAGCAAAATGTATTAATATTAATATTATCATGTGATATTTTAACTGCCTTATAGATTAAACAATTATTTTTAAAATGTCTTCATTAATTATCCATCTATTAAGACATGCATTCCAATAGTTTTTATTTCCTTTTTTTAAATATTTCTTGTTTTTCCCTTTGATGACATGTCAAGGGAAGAGACTGCCCTTTTCTGCTTATCTCAGACATCTGCTGCTGAGAAACATTCAGTTAATTATCCTGGCATATTTAACCTGGGAGGGATTTCTAGTTTCCCTCAGTAAGTTAAGGACTAAGAGTTAAAAAACACACTACAACAAAACAAAAAGAACTACTTTTAAATCAGCTCATAATTATAAGATATACCTAGGTAATTTCCCATTACTCATGCATTTTTATGTATTTATGGCCTCTTTAAAACCATAAGGTCTAAAATATTCACATCATATTTTATAAGCAATTGTGAGACAAACGAGGTAAAGAAAACATATGCATGAGTTTTTCTAAAAAGTATTTTTGAAGCCTAAGTTCTCACTAAGTGAGTGAGTGTAATGTGTGTGCATAGTTAACAACTCATGTCCTTAACAGCTTGTTGCAATGTTACTGTTAAGGAGGTTCTTGACTGAAAGAAAAAGGCAGTTTTGGTACTTTATTATGGGGTTGTTGTTTTTGTTTTGTTTTGTTTTATTTTAAAGATATTATGTGGATTGTAGGTGACATAGTTTTACATTTATTGAAATTATCTTTCCCCTTGGGTATTAAAAAAATATGCCTAAAGCTATTACCACATCTATCGACTCTGTGGGATTTCATGAACGTGGATCTCTGTCCCTTGTGGTTAAAAAATGACCTTTATGAGCCAAAGTTCAAGCTGAGTGAGGGTTCTGAGATGGAGATTAGAGATCTGTCAGTCGCCTGAAAGGATAAAAGTGTTAAATCATATGTGATGCTCGGTTCAGTCACATCAAAAGCTAAGAAATGTTTACTGAATGAACTACACAGTCCCTAATCAGACTGTTCCCTTAAGTATTCACATTATCATGGGCCCCAAATACCTAGAGAGACTGCAAACAAAGAGCTTCTAATAAGTATGCACCAATTACAGCAGGCATGTGTTTGCACTTTAATTTCTTACAGCAATTATTTTGACTATTCAAATGAACCGAATTTGTTGTTGGAAATTCTCCATCCCGTTCCTCCACTTCTTCTAATTAACTTTTCAAAATTAGGAAAGAAAAATCGAAGACATCAGAGACCTGTGTTAGAAATGATTGGAATAGAGGGTTGCACAATTTGAGGGGTGAGGTGGGGGTAGAGGTGAATGTAATGGGAAAGGTCTTTTGTAAAGAACAATTGTAAATATACCAGTATAAAATAAAATAAAATTTAAAAAAAATGATTGTACAGGAAATAGCAGTAGCCAGACATATGTTTATAAAGCCAAAACGTCAAAACTTTCTGAATTGTAATGCTTTTAAAGTTCCACTAAGCAGAATTCTATGTTTAATTCTTAAGGGTAATAAGAAAAGTTTGAGTGCCAAATTCAAAGTAGGCAGCAGTGAATGAGCAGTCTGCCATTTTGGGAGGTCAAACATTATTCTGCTGCTGCATTTTCACCAAGTGAAAATGAATTAAACAAGAGTGAAGTCCTTATCCGTCATATATCCCTTCCCTCTTTCTACCTCCCAAGCTCTTGCCACAGACTTTTAATTTGCCATATCTTGATTGCATACCTTTATTCTTTGAATAACTGATAATACATTGCATGCCTCATTGATGCATCATTTGGAAGAAATTAGCACTTAACGTCTTGTTGTAATTTATATGATGCAGTATTGTACGTATCTGGGTATATGAGATTTACCTATCTCAGGAAAAGAAGAATAAATTAAGCCAATCAACTATTTGAGATAGTTATCTACTAAAAAGATAATACTAAGAGGAAAAAAATGTTAAACTCATAAATCTGGGACCTGGAAGCCCTATTATTTAAACAGCTGCATATTTTATGAGCTACTCAAAAAGACTTTTCTGACTATTGTATATTATATGTTTGGGGGCCCAAAATTTTTCATGCCTTGTTCTATCCATGACATAGCTGCACAGAAAATAATTGGATTCAGTATTGCCTTAAAGCAAAAGTGTTATATATTTCCTTTAACATTTATCTTTAAACTGATTACTATCTTATTATTAGTTCTTTTTTCAATGCTTACACAGAGATTTTCCTGTTATAATTTAAATAACTCTGACTTTACTAATCCTAAATTGTGTAACATCATAAAATAATCTAACTTAAAAATAGCAAAGGCCTCTACTTTACATAAAGTATTCAGCAATCAACAATTGAAAATTCTTGCATTTTTCTGTTCTGTGGGGTTTTTTTTTGGTTTTGTCTTTTTTCTGTTAGGGAATCATAAAGATAAGAGCTTAATTAAAGAGAATCTCTTCTTATTTTGTATCTTTGCATCAAGACCTAGAAGAATAATTCCTAAAATTTCTAGTTAAAATATTGGTCTTTATTACTTTATTCTGGATGTTGGGGTTTTTTAAAAACTAAGACTATTTAAAAATTATCATTAGTTATTCAAACTTAAACATATAACCCCTTAAATAAAACTTAGAATAACTATGCTATGTATTTTTGTGTATTCCATGAAAATATCAGTTTTAACTAATGTTTTCCTATCTTTCAAGGAAATTATAAATTTCAATAAAATATCTCGTTTCCATTCAAGGTCAAGCATTATAAAAAGAAATTTAAAACATATTAAATGTTTATTGACTAATTTCTACTTTATCAAATTATAAACTTAAAACCGTACAAATTATTTCAAATTCTTTCAGGCATAATTTAATATTATTTTGATATATTTTCAAATAAATATGTAATACCACATATGTACTGCTAACAAGGTTGTGGTTTGGATCCTCTAGCCTCTCTGTGGAAAAAGAAGTGACCTAGTTATGGAAAGATTTACAACGTTAGATAATTGATGGGCAGTTTGCTTTGTTCAATAGTGTCACTGTAAGTCAGAATCAACTCGATGCAGGTAACAGTAGGTTACACATACGTGTGGGAAAAATAGAATCTATCGCTATAGTAGCGGAGTTTTGGTACCTCTGGAGAAATTTCAGCCAGAATGTTCATTAGAAGCAAGGATGGCAAAGCTTTGTCTCACATATTTTGGACATGTTGTTGGAAGGGGCTAATCTTTGGAGGGAAAGATCATACTTGGAAAGGTCAGTGAAAGAGAAGAAGACCCTCAACAAGCTAGGTAGACACAGTGACTATGTCAGAGATGATGAAGATGACACAGGATAAGACAAGGTTAATATCTGTTGTTCACAGGGGCACTAGGAGTTGTTTCCCACTACACGGAAATAATAACAACAACAGTGAGTAAGGAGCTACGCAAAGGCATGCAGTTCAAACTCACCAGCTGTTACACAGGAGGAAACTGGGCATTCAGTTCTCATGTTATTTAAAGCTTCTCAAAACCCCCTTGAAGACCAGCTGTGAGAGGGTTCCAACTCTACTGGCACACAATAACAATCATTGGAGTAATGTAAATATGCAAATGATACGTTATAAGGTAGCAGAAACACACAGAGAAAAAAGCTGTTGGTCCAGAACAAAGTTGATACACATCGTAGGAATAAGTAAAATTTAGCTTAAGCAACACGTGAGTTAGCCTGGATAGACAGAAAGAACAACATTAAAACTAAATGAACTCAAACAAAATGAATGTTAGATGTAAGTTCAGTTAGCTAACTCAGACAGAACTTTTAGGTTGAAGACCTTCTAAATCCAGATTGCTTTCAGAGATTTTTTTTAAGCTCTCTGGAGTCAAGGGATGAGAACGGGGTATGAAAAAAAAAAAAAAAAGAAGGACATGTCAGAACAATTTTGGCTTATATTTTCTCTTTAAAATACATTTTATTTAAAATAAATATTTGCTGTTATGCTAAAGGTATATTTGTTGTTGTTGTTATGTGCCGTAGAGTCCTTTGCGACTCATAGTGACCCTATGTACAACAGCCTTAAACTCTGCTCTATCCTGTGCTAATTGCATTGCCTCTGACACACCCATCCCGATTACCCCAGTCACTGAATCAATCCACCTCATAGAGGGTCTTCCCCTC
>NW_006399762.1:21093248-21144964 GCF_000299155.1 Elephantulus edwardii
GACATTCTTCTGGTATTTCCTGCTTTCAGCTAAGATCCATCTAACATCAACTACAATATCTCTAGTTCCACGACCCCTTCTAAACCCAGCCTGGACTTCTGGTAGTTCTCTGCTGATGTGCTGTTCCAGTCATTTTTGAGTAAACTTCAGTAGAATCTTGCTTGCATGTGAAATCATTGATTGTTGTGTAGTTTCCGCACTCAGTTGGGTCACTCTTCTTTGGAAAGGGAACAAATATACATCTCTTCCAGTCAGTTGGCCAAGGGATTGTTCTTCAGATTTCTTGGCACAACTTGGTGAGTACGTCCAGGACAGCATCTGTTAACTGAATTATGTCAATTGGTATGCCATCTATTCCTGGTGCCTTATTTTTTTGCTATTTCCTTCAAAGCAGCTTGACCTTCTTCCTTCATCACCGTAGGCTCTTACTCAAATGTTATTTCATTAAATTCTTCTGTATCTGCCAATTCCTTTCGATACAATGACTCAGTATATTCCTTCCATCTTCTTTTGATACCTCCTGGTCATTTAATCTTCTGCCTAAAGCATCTTTGGTTATAGCAACTCTATGTTTGAAAGATATATTTACAAAATTAAAAAACAAAACAAAACAATAATAAACACTGTCCCTAAAGAATTCTGAAAAATATAAATATTTGCTTGACACCAATTTAGGAACTTTCTGAAAGAATCAGTTTAGTGTATTGGTTGCACTAGAGGTTCAAATATTCATTCCATCACTCCTTAGCTGTTATTGTTGTTAGATGCATTGAGCAGAGTATGACTCATAGTGACCAAAAGATCTGAACTCTGGCACCATCCTCACACTCCCTGACATATAAGAACCCACTGAAGCAGTCACTGGGTCAATCCACCTGGTTGAGGGTTTTCCTCTTTTTTGCTGACCCTCCACCCTCCATCATGTCCTTCTCCAAGAAATAGCCCCTCCTAGAAACATGCTCAAAGTATGTGAGGCAAAGTCATATCTTTCTTGCCACCAAAAGGACTTTTTTGAGAAGCTGCACCATCTCCAAGACATATCTGTTATGTTGGCCATCTGTGGACTTTCAGTGTTCTTCTCCAGCACCACAGTTCAAAGGCATTAATTCTTTTTCTGTCACCCTTATTCACTTTCCAGCTCTCAGATGCATAGTAAGTAAACAGAAAGACTATGGCCTGAATCAGATGTGCCTTAGTCCTCAAACATGCATCACTCTTCAATAATTTGGAGAGATCCCTAACTACAGATTTTCCTGGTTTGAGGTGTTTCCTTATTTCTTGACTGCTGATACCAAAGGTGCTAATTGTGGATCCAAGAAATATGAAGTTGTTGACAATTTCAATGTCCTCTTCAACTGTCATGATGCTGTCAATTGGTCCAACAATAAGAATCTTTGTTTTCTTGACATTGAGATAAAATATCCTGAAGGCTGCATTTCTTGATCTTCTCCACAAGTGCTTCGAAACTTACTCACATTCAGCAAGCAAGGTTGTGTCATCTGCATAATGTGGATTATTGATTAGTCTTCCCTCCAATCTTGATGCCACACACATCTTCATAGGGTCCAGCTTCTTAGATAATTTGCTCAGCATACAGCTTATGGAGAGAGAATACAACCCTAATGCACCCCCTTCTCAATTTGAAACCATGCATTTTTCTCCTGCTCTGTTCGCATAACAGCCTCCTGGTCCAGATTCAGGTTCCACATAAGCTCACTTAAGTATTCTGGGATCCCATTATCCTCAGTGTCAGCCGCAAATTGTTATGATTCACACAGTTAAGTACATAGTCAATAAAGCACAAATAGACGTTATACTGTTATTCCTTCCTTTCAGCCAGGATTCATCTGACCTCAGCAATGATATTCCTGGTTCCATGGCTTCTTCTTCATCCTGCTTGATTTTCTAGAAATTCCCTATCTATGTACTGTTCTAGCCATTTTGAATGATCTTCAGCAGTATTTTGCTCGTATGTGATATTAATAACATTGTTTGGTAGTTTCCACATTCAGTTGGATCACCTTTCTTGGGAATGGGAAAAGATATGGACCTCTTTCAATATGTTGGCCAAACTACAGATTCAAATATTAATTCTTTCACTCCTTAGCTACATAGTCTGAATTGAATTAACATAGTTTTCTTATTTGGATAATAATGAGAATTAAGTAAATATTTTTAAACAATTTAGAGCAGAAATGGACATGGTGTGCAGAGTATCAGTG
Organism: Elephantulus edwardii; assembly: GCF_000299155.1. Taxonomy (NCBI): domain Eukaryota; kingdom Metazoa; phylum Chordata; class Mammalia; order Macroscelidea; family Macroscelididae; genus Elephantulus; species Elephantulus edwardii. Next base: position 21,095,471 of record NW_006399762.1, read on the forward strand.
AATCATTAGCTTTTATTTACTCAAAAGGAATTTACTTATATGAAACTTGATTAACTTATTCATTGGTTTAATAACTGAATGACATAATGGCCAAATGAAACGTTTTTATCACTCTTTTCTTGGTTCTATAGCAGCTGCCAATGAATTTCATTTAATCAATACTGGGTGAGTGGGTAGAGGCAAGTAAAAAGTCTCTGTAGAATCCATCTTGATTTCACTTTGCAGCATAGATGTCTTATGCTGACTCATTCAATCATCACTCTAATACACTGAACAGGTAACACATACACTTTAAAAAATTGGCTACTTTGTGCTCTAACCCACCTTTGTTTAAAGATCTTCATAGATTTATACTAAAATTTTTGCTGTATTGTTATTGTTATTATTGCTGTTGAGTGTCATCAAGTCAGAATCGACCCATATCTAATTTTCCAGTGGGTTTTCAGAGGCAGTAAACTGCACAGGAGGAAATTTCCCATCCTGTTCCTATGGAGAAGCTGACAGGATTTGGACTACTTCCGTTTAAGTTTGAAGCACTGCTTCTTACCACTAGACCACCAGAATCAGGTTATTAAAATTGACACATTATGAAAATAGAAAACATGTAGTGGTGAAATTCCTTATGAACTCAAAGTCTTAAGTTAGCAAATGTAGTAAAAGGATCTATTCAAGTTGTTCAGAAGCTTAATTTATTAAATACTCACTAAGAAGTGATCAAGAAGTGATATATGTATTTCAAAGATGGATTAAAAATGCCATATTTAAGAGTTATCTGGGAGATAACTTACTTTTCCAGTACAATGAAAACAGGAGGCAGTGATTTAAGATTAGCTTGTTAGTTTTTAAAAGAAGGAATGAAAAAACTCTGGTTCAAACATTGAACTTTACAATAAAGGTAAATTAATTCTAATACAAGAAACAGCGTGGAAAACCTTGAGCATATTATGTTGACAGAAATAGGTTAGTCACAAAAAAGGCAAGCATTTCCTGATTTTACGAACTGAAATGCCTAACACAAGTATATGTATAGAAATCAGTCATTTCTTGTTTGCCATTTTGCTATACTATGGTAGTTTGTGTGTCGACGCAGTGTTGAAAGTTTTGTCATCAATATTTCAAGTATCTTTGTGAAGTTTATCTTTCAATACAACTTTCCTAGCCATAATTTGAATTTGCCATGTAGATCAGTGGGAATATGTAAATGAGGCATATTAGTCTATCCACAAGGGGATTGGCTGTCTACAAATCCACTAGGGAATTGGCTAGTTCCACCACTCCTCAAGGAGATTGTTTAGTCTAGTCATTAAATTGAGCAATCTGGAAGCAGGAGAATTAGACCTTCCCTGCCCTGGAGAAGAATAAGAAGGAAGAGAATGTAAGGTACACTCTGGGACCACACATTCTTGCTCTACCTACATGTATGTAAACAGCAGCCATGTCAAACCAGATACCTGACGTGAGACGGGACCCTGGGACTGCTACACAATGCTGAGGTGCCTTCAAGCACATTTTTGGAAGACGTACTGTCTATATTCCTCTACTAACCTGGTTTATAACCTTTTGATATCTCTAATATGGTTCTGTGTGATTTGTGAGTTATAGCATTGGAATTTGGACCCAGCAAAGCATTATGGTTAATTATGAGATGAAAGAACCAATTTATGGGAGCCTGGGAGACCTGTCTGACCTCAGAAACTTGATTTTGTGTTATCGATGCTGTTGAAGGGGATGGTTCCCCTTTGTGATGTTTGTAAAGGGCAGATATGGTCATCCTCATGTGGCCCATACTAATTTTTAACACTCTTAGTGACCAAGTTTTAGCAAAATGTCCAACAAAGGTAGACTAGGAAGGCGGCCTTGGTAATCTAGTATATTGGACAAATGAAATACTCCTTTAAAGTATTAGCATGAGATGATGTCATTTTGAGGATTAAGGAGTGACTGACTCAAGTCATGGGATCTTTCCTCTCCCATATTTTGACATAAGGAAAGATCCATGCCTGGAGAGGTATAACATACATGAAAAAGTGGAGGGTCAGTGAAGAAGAGGGTCACCTCAATAAGGTGGACTAACACAGTGACCACAACAACAGGCTAAAAAGAGCAGACATGATGAGAATTGTGACGGATGGTGCAAGATTTTATTCTACTGTATAATAAGGCTGCTCTAAGTCAGAATTGACTCAATAGTAACAACCACAAAAAAGCATGAAATAAGGGGTTAGTTTGCAAATAGTTTGGAAACCACCTTTAAAAAAAAATATATATATATATAAACTTGGTGGTGGTGTTGCTGTTAGGTGTCATGACTCATAGTGGTCCTACTAACGAAAGACCTGAGCACTGTTCATAGAGTTTCTGGAAGCAAGCCATTTTGGAAGTGGATGCCACTCCTGCTTCCAGGCTTGATATAAACTTTGTACACAAATTAAATTGTAATCACTCTCCTAGATAAAATCAGAATACTGATCTAAATGTTTAGCCAAAACTGAAATCGCCTCACCTTAGCTTCATACCATTCTCCCATCCTTACCTTTTCATCTCTTTACCTCCACCCTCTGGAGTTCTTAAATGTCGGAAACTATTCATATTCTCATCTGTTGATTTGAAATATTAGAGGTATGAGACACACGTTTTTTCGAAGAAAGAGCTGAGAATCTACTTAAAAAACAAAACAAAACAAAAGAACCCCCCCCAAAAAAAAAAGACCCAAACAAAAGATCAGCCCTCGCTTTCTCAAAAGGTTGCAAATAGAGATACCATTTGACCCAGCAATTCCACTACTGGGAATATACCCTGAAGAGACCATAGCTGACATCCAAGCAGATATATGCACACCCATGTTTATTGCAGCTTTGTTCACAATAGCAAGGAGTTGGAAACAACCTAAGTGCCCATCAACAAATGAATGGCTAGAGAAGCTGTGGTATATTCGCACAATGGAATACTATGCTGCATTAAAAAACAAGGAACTCATGCAATATTATTCAAAATGGTTGACTCTGGAAAACATTATGCTGAGTGAAATATCCCAGTTACAAAAGGACAAATATTACATGATGCCACTGTTGTAGAATGGGACTGTCCTTGGGGTTGGGGAGAGACTGAGTAAGATGGGTTCAATAATGTATACTGCACTGAAACAGAGGAGGGAGAAAACTGTTTAAAAGAGATATATAACTAGGTATTTCTGTCATCACAGGAGACTAGAGCGAGGGCTACATGGTGGAGGGGACCTGGGGGAGGGTTTGTAAAACAATGAAAGAATCTTTTCTTTTACTTTTCCATAATTTTTGACTCATGTACTTATAACTTGTTAGTCAAATTTGTGTCTACTAGGTTGCAACACTCCCATGATACATCTTCAAGGATATGAACATGTACGGCCAAGCACAATCAATAAGAGTGCATCTAAATTCCAAAATCAATCTCCATAATAGTCTATGTGTTTGCTACTGCCAAAGGGGCCCTTTAGAGTAGTGAGAGAAGATCTTCACCCTGAAACCCACAGCATCCCTTTTCAGCAGGAAGTAGCTAAGAGAATACGCCATCCCCTTTTCCTTACGAATCAGGGTGAAGTCTCTCTCAGGGAGGAGTGATAGGGAATGGCAAAGGACACACTGACAAAGGAGATTAATCAGAACTGACTTTGACAAGCACTGTGGCAATTGGACAATTAAAACAGACATTTGGATGGCGGGTGCGGCAATGAGGGAGTGAAAGCCCGGAATCCTGTGAATGTTCATTGAAACTAATAAAATTTAATAACAATAAAAAAAAAATTCAGCCATTTTGAAAATCCATGGAAAATTTACAGTTTTATTCTGGCACATGCAAAGTCACTATTAGTATAAGTTGACACTCTGGCAGTAAGGTTCTATACCTTGAGGGTCTCAAAGGGACCTTTGGAGTTCTGGGGGGAAAAATAAAAATCTAATTTGGGGAAAAAATAGAATAAAGAAATCCAGAGGAGTGTTTCACACATGTGCTTTATATATACATTCCCAAGGTCTTTTATTCTGAATTTAAATATGGCCTAGTTATAAGGAGCTGAGCTGTCCACCAAGGCATGTAATTCAAATCCACTAGCTGTTCTATAGGAGAAATATGGGTAGTTTCCTCCAGTGAAATTTATGGTCCTGAAAACTTGCTGGAGGGTCAGCTAAGGATTGGGTCTAACTCAACAGTACGTAACAGGGAGATATAAACAAAATGACTAGGATGGTGAAGATTATCAATCTGCAGCTTTGATGGTATTTACTGACACAAATTTGGGAAATATTTCTCTGACCAATAGCCAGAATCACTGACATTTGTTTGTTTGTTGTTTGTTTTTCATGAAAAGACTGATTTTGAAATTTCAGCGCAAATATCTACTCAAATTCATGTAGGGTGCAGTGAGGAGCCTACATTAACAGTTCATCACTTTGAAAAACACAGCCTTCCTTCCTGTAAAGTCACAGAGAAGGAACACAGGTGTGGAAAGACATAGAGGCTGCTAAGGTCATAAAGTCACAATGACACCGAGAGAAACGTGCATCCACCAACTAGAAGTTCAGAACCCCTGAATGACTTCCCCCTACACCCCCACCAGACATAGGTTGCTCATTTCTACTCCTTCGATCAGAAGCTCATGGAAGTCATACTCACCGATTTTCTTCAGAAGGAATCTGTATCAAAATCAAATTACAGCTGCTCCAGATATATTTAACTATAGAACATAGAGCTCAGATAGGCCACAACTCTGCATATGGTTAGGAGATCTATTCCTTTCAGAAGCATTCTATGAATTACCCATTTCTCTCTCTCTGCTGATATCATTGCTGTAAGCACAATGGTCTCTGTGTGGGACTTGTATTCTATGTTATAAGGGAAGAATAAATAAAGTTTATAAACCCACAGGGACTCAGGCCAGAGGTTAAGTGGCTCTTGAAGAGAGATGATTAGTGTGCATATTATTTATTTATTTTGAAAGAGAATACAGATAAGAAAATTCACTTAGTGGACATTTTTATCCCACCAAGTATTCACAGGACCCATACCCATACCAATGAGACTCAAAAGGATTTGATACTTTTGGAATTCTACTGTTTGGCTATATAACAACATCATGCTTCAGTTTTGCTCTAAAATTCCCTTAAAATATTTTGCCAGCATTGGAAAACATGAGGAAAAAACTGTTTAAAAGAAATATATGATTAGGCATTATAAGTATGGCAAATGCCCAGAAAAAGAGGTATATTGCAAGGAGGACTGTGGGGTGCAGGGAAAGGGAGGTAATTATAAAACAATGAACAAATATTTTTAAAAAGTGAACTGAGGGAGGGGAAAGGAAGAGATAGGGATTGAAATGTATAAAGATGAGTGAGTGAAAATCTAGCTTTTCTGTAAACTTTTGTTAAAATCATAATTAAAATTAACATTTTAATTTAAAAAAATATTTTGTCAAATAAGATCCGGCATCAAAACTATCATGACAAAAGTTACTTTTTTTTTTTTTAAATTATCTACTTCTGTTGAAAACATAGAAGGACTGGAACTCCCATACATTCCAAGTGAAAGTCAAAATTGATACAAAACTTCTGCAAACTCTATGATTAACACTGAACATGTACACATCTTTTTCAGCACAAATTTAACTGTAGGCATATAATCAATGGTATTTTGTTGTGTGCTATCATGATGGAACTGAGAAAATTAATCTCACAGATGGAGACTACCCATATCCATGGAGCAATTGGTGTATTTGAACTGTGTGGTTTAGGGATTGCAGTGTAGTTTCTTATCACTAGGCCACCAGAGCTCCTATATAGAAAAGGACATATATTTTAAATGAAATACTTTGTTATTATGCACCATTGAGCCACTTGCAATTCATAGTGACCATATATACAGCAGCTCTAAAGCCTGCCCTGACCTGAACCAGTCTCAGGACCTTCTCTCATTACCTCAGTTACTGTGCCAGTCCATCTCTTCTGAGGTTTTCCTCTCCTGCATGTATCTCTACCCTTTCAAGCATGATATTCTTTTCAAAGTACTTGTCTCTTTGGATACATACACAAAGTGTGTGAAACAGACCTTCAAAAGCCTTGTCTCCAAGGAGAAACTTGGTTTCACTGTCTCTAAAACAGACTTGTGTGTTCTCTTGGTGGCCCATGGTGACCTGGTGGTAAGGAACTGCACTGCTAACCCAAAGGCCCTCAGTTCAAATCCACTACCTGCTCCTTGGAAGAAAGACACTCTATTCCCATGTAATTGACACCCTCTGGAAACCTGCTGGAAGATCTAGGATCTAAATATGAGTCAGTGGCACATGACAACAACAACAACAACTCTATATGAGGATCTCTGGTGGCCTACTGGTAAGAATCTATGCTGCAATCTCAAAGGCAGATGTTTTAAATCCACCACCTGCTCGGAAAAAGAAGGATGGGAAAACTCCTCCTGTGCAATCACTGCTTCTGAAAACCCACCAACTATGGGTCAGTTCTGGCTGCATGGTACAAAGCAACTTACATAAAAAGTGTGACTAAAATATTTATACTAGCAATATTTTTAAAACCTTCAAACTTTCTAGAATTCAAATATTCATCATGATAGAATAATAACTATACTGTTAGTGGTATGTTATACCAAGTGATTGTCCAGATGACCAATGGGCATTTTCATTGATATTTATACTTGTACAAGCTTGGACTTTAGAATCAAATAGTCATTGGTGGAAATCCATGTGTGACTTCTCTGAGATTTTTTTTCTGATAAAGTTAAAGTTTCCATTTTCTCTAAAATTCAGATAATGTCACCCACAATGCAACACATGGATAGGGTTGAATGAAATTATGAAAATGTTTATTTAGTCACAAGCCTATTGTTATGCAGTCAAAACACAATCATAGTTAACCTTCCAGCAGGTTTTTGTAACTATAAATCAAATGGGAGAAGATTGTCATGTTTATCTCATGGTGCCAGCAGAGAGTAGCCTGAACTTTAATAACACAGCTCCCTATGAACTATATACTACTAGAATTTCCTACAAAATAATTACTCAAAATTAGAATTACATTGACAAGAAAATGACAATAGTGATGATGGTGATGGTGATGACATTAAAAGTACTTATATTTACCTGCTAATACCTGAACTCAATAAATACATTTACCTAAAGTAGTCACATCCAATTTATTTAAAGGGCCCTTAGCTTAGAGCATTCTTTGCAATATCTAACTCTCGATGATCCACGCCTAACATGCTCACTTCCAAGTGATTCTCAAAGCTTCATGTATTTTCTCACGAACATGAAAAAACTCAGTGATATTTTCTCTGAGGGCTTTTATCTTCCACTTCAGCTCTTTGCATTTATATTTTTAAAAATATGCACAGTACAATATTAAATGTTAAAATGTTAAAAAAATTATAAAAATATAAAAAATATTTATAAATATAAAATATTTATATTTTAAAAAGCACTGATAATGAAATTACAGCTCCCCAGGAGTCAAACACTTTGTTCCTGATGGTGTTGTCTTATATAATGCTTCATAAATAAGCTATTGCTAATGAAGAGATGATGGACTTGGTTCACCCACCTCATGGAACTGCCCACCTACTCAGGGGTCTCGGCTTCATATTTTTTTAACCTAGTTCACCTCAAATACTATGTGAATTTCTCCTGTCATTCAAGTGACCTTTCCCATTATTATTATTATTTTTAAGCTTTTCATTTGTCGTTTTAAAGGGCTGTTCAAACATCCATTCTCCAAACTCACAGCAGCCAATAAAGCAAGCAGGTCAGTGTCATTAGCTCCATTTTACAGATCAAATTAAGAGAGTTCCAGAGGTTACAGTGAGTTAGTGGAAAGGAAGCTAGCAATTAACATGTTCTTGTAACAAAATTTTATGCATCTAGGGTCCAGGGTTTGAAAGATAATCTTACACACTGCTCAGTGGAGATAAACTAGTGAACAGAATGGCTAAACACTTTTTGTCTGAAAACGTTGTGGTATGTTTCCTTATATAACATTTCTTTTTAATGGAATTTTCCCAAATCCATCCTATTAAAAGAAATGAGTTATTTGTATTAATTTGTAGAATAGTTTGCACATCTAAAAAAAATAGAATTAATAAAATGAGAAGGTTGATGGAGTTAAGGGTAGTTGTTGTGTACTGTAGAATTGGAACCAATCCATAGCTGACCTTCTAGCTCTTTGATTTTCAGAGGCAGTAATTGGGTGGGAGGAAAGTGCCCATCCTTCTACTGTAGAGCACCCAGAGGCCTTGAACCATGTGCCTTTGGGATTGCAGCACAGGTTCTTGACACTAGGCAAGAGGCACCTGGTGGAATTAAGCCTTTCCATAATAGTTTTATTGACTATGCAATGTCAGTTGACATGTGTAGGTCATGAGGAATTATGGCTAACATTGAGAAGAATGAGAATCCCAGAACATTCAATTTTGCTCATGGAAAAACTGTACCTAGATCCAGAAGTAAGAGAACACTTCACAGCTTGAAATCAGGAAAGGTATGCATCAGGATTGTAACCTTTCTCCATTCTTATCCAAAATGTAGGCTGAGTAAATGTTTTGAGAAGCTGGACTCTATTAAAAAGAATGTGGATCAGAAGAAGACATATCAACAAGCTACACTACGTAGATGACACAATATTGGTTGCTGAAAGTGAAGAGGAGTGCAAACACTATGTACAGAAGATCAAAGACTGCAGTCTCTGATATGGACTAGATCTCAACATCCAGAAAACTAAAGTCCTTGCCACTGGACCAATAGGCAATATCATGATAGATAGAAAAAGGATTGAAGTTGTCAATTATTTTGTCTTGCTTGGATTAACAATCAATAGCAGTCAGAAAATCAGGAAACTTACTGAACAAATCTGTTGTTAGGACTTCTCCAAAATACTGAAGAACAATGAGATCAACAATGAGTTTGAAGACAAAGGTGTGCATGACTCAGACCATGGTCTTTTCAATCACTTTCTAAGCATCTGAGAGCTGAAAAATGAATAACAATAACAAAAGAAGAAATGATGCTTTTGAGTTGCAGTGTTGGAGAAGAGTGGTGAATAATTCCATGGACTGTCAAAAGAACAAAAAACATGTTACAAAAATTGCAGCCAGAGTGCCTTTTAAAGGCAAAGATGGTCGAACTTAGTCCTCATTCTTTGGACATGTCAATAGGAAAGACGATTTCTTAGGAAAGGACATCATGCTTGGAAAGATGGAGGTTTAGTGAAAGAGGAAGAACCCTAACCAGAAAGCTCGACACAATGACTGTAACAAGGGGCTTAGATGTAGATGTATTAGAGATGATGCAGATGGCACAGGAAAGGACAGGGTAGAGACACTATGAATCATAATTCAACTTGATAACATCTAAAAACAACTGCAACATAACAGGATAAATAAGAAGGAACTCTCTATAAGCAGTGAAACCTCTAAATGAAGAGAAATCATCTTACTAAGAGTGGAAAATACACCATGAAGGAGTTAGTATGGCTTATGTAGTTTAAACCTAAAGAAAAACTTTCAACCAGTGCTTAATTACAAGTTAAAACACTTCAGAAAGTTTCCTTCAATTCTGATGCCACATTTGAGTCTTTGTTAAAAAATTACAAGAGGCCCAAGACTATTCTGTAAAACTTTATTACAAGACTTTTGTCTAAGATGGTATTATCATATGTTTGTTTTCAGTCTGTAGGTTTTATTTTCACCCTGTTGGAAAAAGTTTTTGATGTGAACAAGAATTTAATCTTTAGAAGGTCACATGCATCAATTTTATCCTCTTTAGATTGTGCATTTCTGGTTATGTTTGGCAGTCTCTTTATACCTTAGACTAGCTCTTCTAAGCTTGATCGCAGTTTGTTTCTTATGAGCGTTATGGTTTGGGGCTTTACTCCCAGGTCTCTGATCCACCTTGAGTTGATTTTTGTGTATGATATGAGATGTGGATCCTGTTTCAGCTTTCTGCAGGTGGAAGTCCAGTTTTGCCAGCACCATTTGTTGAAGAGATTATCCTTTCTCCACGTGATAGCTTTGATTTCCTTGTCAAATATCAGTGGACCATAGATAGCTGGGTCTATTCCTGGGTTCTCAGTTCTGTTCCATTGGTCTATGTGCCTGTCATTGTAACAGAGGGCAAAAGACAAAGAACGAATTTTCACAGAGGAAGATATTTGAATGGCAAACAGACACATGAAGAAATCCTCCATATCATTGGCAAAAAGAGAGAGGCAAATCAAAACCACAATGAGGTATCATCTCACTCCCGTAACAGTGAGAAAGTTTAACAGGCAGTAAGTAATAGCTATTGGAGAGGATGTGCCGAGAAAGGAACTCTTATGCATTGTTGGTGGGATTTTAAATGGTGCAACCATTCTAGAAGGCAGTTTGGCACTTCCTCAAAAAGCTGAACATAGAAATTCCATATGACCCAGCTATTCCACTACTTGGAATATACCCTAAGAATATGAAAACTGAAGCACAAATTAAGATTTGTACACCGTGTTCATAGCAGCATTATTCACCATTGCAAGAACATGGAAACAGCCCAAATGTCCAGCCACAAACGAATGGATTGAGAAATTATGGGACATTCACACAATGGAATATTATCCAGCACACAGGAGAAATAACTTCATAAATGAATACCTAACTTGGAAGTGACTGGAGAGCATTATACTGAATGAACTAACTCAGTCCTACAAGGATAAATATTGTATACAACCATTATTGTAGAATGAGTATAAGGATTCAGGAGGAGTGGCAGAGGCTGGAAACAGAGGGATGTGGATGTGCAGGGGGAAGAGGAGATTAATCATTGGGTTGTACAATTGATGGGTGGAAGGGTGAGGGAAATTGAAAAAAATTGTTCAAATTTGTATTCTAGTTTTGTAAATAAACTAGTGGGAAAAATATTACAAAAATTTATTTTGTCATAAACTTATGAAGTATAAATATTATATTTAATATGTTGAGTGAAATCTCCATTGTAAATGGACAAATATTGTATTAAATCACTGTTAAAAATGGAATATTCAAAAGGGAAGCTTGAGAAGACAACGTATTATAATGGAATGTGCAGAAACATAGAAATGGAGCATGGCAAAGACCTTGCTGAGCATTTCTCAAACTCAAAGAATATGAAAACAAATTCAAGCCTTGAGTTACAATACTTAGAGATGCTAAATGTTTAATGATCCAGTAAACATAAAAATAAGATGGAAAGAAAACATAGAATCACTGTTCCAAAAAGAATTGGCTGACACTGAAATATTTCAGGAAGACCCATGGTGAACCGTGTTTGGTGGAGCTCCCCAATTAAAACAAGTTTGGAAGCAGGAGTGGCATTCACTTCTGAAATAGCTTGCCTCCGAAACAGCTTAACTCTGGAAAGTCTATGAACTTGGAAAAACAATGAAAGTTATACAGGTGATCAGGTCTTTCCTTTGTAGGGTCACTGTGAGTCACCATGACTCAACGGAATTTAAAAACAACCCCAACCTAGAGAAAGCTCTGTAGGACTCATGGATAGAAAGTTATACTACCAAGTCATAGGTGGGTGATTTTAATCTGTGGCCCTCAGGCCTGGTTTTAATTGTTTTTTGTCAAACATTCTTCTAAGTGGTATAGTACTGGTCTGTCCATTTGCTGCATAAAGGTAACTCATGATTGCTGTGATGCTAAACACTACGACACTGCTGTGTTGAATGTGATAATGGTTATTCATGGTGAACAGCATTTGATGGAGCTCCCTGATTAAAACAAGCTTGGAAGCAGGAGTGGCATCCACTTCCGAAATAGCTTGCCTCTGGAAACTCTATGAATCTGGAGAAACGATGAAAGTTATACAAGTGTTCAGGTCTTTTGTTAATAGTGGTCACTATTAGTAGTATATGATTCAATGTACTTAACAACAACAGCCATATCATTAAGAGCCAATGATAATGAAGGAAACAGTTGAAACTACACTGAAGATATTGGCAAAAAATGAGCCAAGTACTGATGGGAAACCAATTGAGATGTTTCAACCAATTGAGATAGAGTCCTACATGTGCTCCCAAGTCTATGCCAGATATTTTGGAGAATAACTACCAAGTTGATTAATTGAAAGAGATCCATATTTGTTCTCATTCCAAGAAAGGTGAGTCAAAAGATTGTGGACATTATTGAACAAAATCACTAATATCATATCTACCAGCTGCTCTGCGGAAGGAAGAGGATGTGAAATTGGTTCCTTTGTGAATTACTGCCTCATAGTTGGAGGGTCAACTATGGACCATTTCTGACTTGATGGCACAAAACAACAGCAGTAACATATTTCTGAAGATCATAAGTGGCTAGAGTGGTACATAGGGAACTGTAAGAGTCGAGTTACATTTAGAAGAGCCCATGGCATTAGGAATAGCATTGTTAAATATTGTCAGATGGATCTTAGCTGAAGCAGAAAAACTTACACTAGACCAAGGGTCTGTTGCCTAAACAAAGCAGAGGAATAGTTCAAGGTTTAAATTTTTAGAAAAGTGTGTTTCAGGTTTGTATCCTTTCTCCATATCTATTTAGTATTTATGTTAAGCTTTTTTCCCCCCTTGTTCATAAACATGTATGAGCTAATCGGATTTGCTAGATTTAGCTTACAATGAGCTGTGGTCTTGAAGTCTCTAGTTTAGAGTCAACGAGGACCTGGTGGATAATCCTTTGTATTTAAGTCTGTTGGACATTTGGGTCTAGTATTAATTGTGTTTAGGGCAAACATCCTTCTAAGTGGTACAGCACTGATCTGTTGATTTTCTGTACTGAGGTCACTTGGAGTTGCTGTGAGACTGACTACTGATGTGTCAAATACCATAATGTTTACCATGGTGGACAGTGTTTGGTGGAGCTCCCAGATACTTGAAAGTGGGAAATGCATCCACTTCCTAAACAACATGCTTCTGGAAACCCTATGGATGTTGAGAAATTATAATCATCATAGAAAGGCTTCAGGCCTTTTGCTAATAGAGTCGCTATGAGTCAAGCTTGACTCAATGACACTTAACAACATCAAGCATTATTCAAGAAGTTAGACTCTGTGAAGAAGAATGTAGCATATGATTGGAGGGAGACTCATCAATAATCTTAAGTATGCAGATGACACAACCTTGCTTGCTGTGAGGATAACTGGAAGAACTTGCTATAGAAGATCAAAGACTATAACCTTCAATATGAATTCCATCTGAACATAAAAAAAAATTCTCACCTCTATCTGTATAGCAGCATCATAATATATGGAGAAGAAAATGATGCTGTCAATTTACTTGGATCCACAATCAACACATTGGTAACAGTACAATACAGTACAATACAATACATTGGGTTCAGGAGATGTATTGCACTGGGAAATTCCTATCCAAAATATTGAAGAATACTTATGTTAGTTTGAAGACTAAGTTGTGCTTTACTCAGCCCATGGTCTATTTAATCACTAACTCAGTAGATGAGTAGTAATATGTCATTTTCTTATTAGACATATTTTCTGATGTAATAAATTCTACTTTAAATCTTGTTTCCTAAATACTTTTTCAATTAACCATATTCCCCCAGGAACCCAAAGACTTTGGTTTCCTAGAAGTTACCCATTGAGTCATGGAACTCTTTATCTTTGTTTTACATGAGATTAAATAGACTCCCAGGAGAACAAACAGGTTTATCTTAGAGAGGGTAAAACCAAGTTTCTCCTCGGAGGTAAGGATTTTGGAGCTCTGTCTCACATACATTGGGGACGAGGCCAAGAGAGACCAGTTCTTTGAGAAGGGCATCATTCTTGGAAGGATAGGGGTGCAGCACAGGAGAGGAAAACCTTGGATGAGATGGATTGACACAGTAACTGGGCTATTAGGAGTAAGTGTGTCAGAGTCAGTGAGACTGTCTCAGGATAAGGTAGGGTTCTGAGCTATTTATTATAAATAAGGTTGCTATGACTTTTAGGCAGCAATAAAAACAAAATAATATTTAAATAACTTTTTTTACTTCTAAATTGATGGAAATGTGTATTTCTTTTTCCTCTGCCTACCTCTTTTCTTGTTCATGTTTAATTGTGTGTGGATACATACACATTAACACGTGTACACAATTATTTTTTTCTGACATTTAAAAATATACCATTACGGTCTGAGTTGTTTGTTTTAACCTTTGTCATCAGATTATTAAATTACTTTCTTACCTTTAATTAGTGAAAATATTTGAAAGCTAAAATATCAGAATGAAATTTTTAAATACTTATTTTAGTTAAGGGAATATTAAATAAGCACATTCACTTTTTTTGGTTGTTGTTGTTTCTGGATATTGACCTTATATTCAATTAATATTGCTTAGAATGAGCACATTCATTTGGATGTTTTTAAATAGACACATAACTAAATGAACCCATGCTATTAATTTAGGAGAAAAAAGTTCTCAAAGGAAAAACTTTTGTTTCTCTCAATTATATTGTCATTCCTGTACAATAATTCTGTTGCCTATAAATCTGATTTTTTGTTATGATCTTGCACTATGGTGGAAGTCAGTATTTAGTGGTAGTCTATAGAAAGGTGGAAACTACCACCTCTAGGAGGACAACCTCTAGAAATGTTAATTGTTGGCATATTCTTTTTCTACAATCACTTCCCAACCTGCATATCAGGCTCTTAACTAAAATTTTCTACTAGATGGAGATAGCACAAGATGAAACTAAATTACCAGAGAAAAGTCTTGTTAGGGGTCATCAAGTTGAGTATAACTCATAACAACTCAATTCCAATATTAAGACAATGTAGGAAGGAAGATTGGCCATCCACTTCTGAAATAACAGATTTCTGAAATCTATATAAAGCAGGAAATAATTAAAAAAATTCATTTGATAGCATAATGTTGTTTTTTTTTTGTTTGCCATTGAGCTGAGTACAATTTATAGTAACCTTACGAACAACAAATCTGAATCGCATCCTATCTCTTGCGATCCTAATCATCTCTGATATATTACAGCTTAATATTACTATAGTTCATTATTATCAAGTTGAAATTGCTCACGAGGGGAGATGCTATCTTCAAAAGAAGTTGCTACATATTGTTTGTTTATGTTTGTGCATTTTTTCCATATTTGTGGTGTTTATTAAGAAATAGGCTGCAGAGTGGGGGAGGTAAAGAATATCACACAATATAAGTCCAGTTTTAGCCTAGCAATACCAAAATAGATTAACAAGGCACAATTCCTCAATTAGTGAAAGTCCAGATTTCAGTTCTGTAGCATAAATGCAAGAACCTCTAATTTCCTTAATCATCCAGCAAATTTTGTTTCAGAGCTGCTACAAGTCAGCTTTTCCTTCAATTATACAGCAAGAAAACCATTGAAGTGTGGCCTTTATCTTCAGGTTTCAGTTGGTTATACCTTGCCACAGTCTCTTCCCATCAGTGCCACAATAAAGATATCTGATGAATGGAGTCAAGATCCACTCCCAGGAGCAAAAAATATGTTTGGATCAAGGTCTATAATGTCCTAGAATCTTTCTTAGACTTTTTTAGGGAAGAAGAACATTAATAAATACAGACTTAAAATATGATATATAATATATAAATATTGGCAACTCAAGGCTTGAATTGATTTTTCATTTCTTTTAGCTTGAGATATGTCCAGCAAGCTTTTTCCTTTTTATTCTCTAATTTTAAGTCTCTGTATATTCCATTATAAAAGTTATGAATTTGCTTTGTCTTCTCTTGCTGCCCTTTGAAATCTTCTGTTCAACTTTTTACATCTACATCTCTTCCCTTTGTTTTGGCTTCTCGGCGTTTTAGTGCAATTTTCAGGGTCTCTTCTGATATGTTATAGAAGAGGAATATAGGAATAAGGAAATTAAATAAATTTCTAAGGCCTTGTGGGTTTCTATATATCGCAGAAATTACTGTGTCAACTCATCTCATTGAAAATCTTCCTTTTCTTTGCTAATCCTCCATCTTTTGGAGGATGATGTTGTTTTTCAAGGAATATCCTCACTTAGCTACATATACAAAGCATGAGAGAAGAAGCTTCATCACCTTTGCCTCCAGCGAGCATCATGGTTGCACTTTTTCCAGTATCTATTTGTTCATTCTTTTGTCAGTCCATGGAATATTCAAGACTCTTTGCCAGCTCCAAAACTCAAAGGCATCAGTTCTTCTTTCATCTTTATTCATTGTCAAGCACAGTAGATAATTAGGAACAGATAGAGCTACATTAGTCTCTATAGTCTCCAAAACTGGTATTATTGTTTCCACTTTAAAATGATAAAATTACTCTAGAAATGTAATATCTATTCCTAGAAATAAAAGAAAATAAAAACTCTGATAAATGACTGTTTATAGAAAAAGTTGGAAATTATTCAAAAGAAGGCTAGAAATTTTCTCTGTACTTTGCTCATGAAGGAGACATAGATATGGGGATTATGGTACCAGAAGAACACCGTGGAAGGTAATTTTCACTTTTGTTAGTGTTAAGTCACTACTGGGATGTACAAAGAGCAAAGGCCTTATAGAGATGGCCATATCTGACAGTTACCAACTTCACAGAGAGAAATTGTCCCTGTCTACAGCATCAATAACACAAACCCATTTCCCACAAAGTCAGATTTATCTGCCACATTTCCATATCTCTTTTTTATTAATCTCAACACCAATTTTACTGCTTTAATTCATCTAAAATCTGATGTGATAGCTGACAGACCACACAGAACCATATTGGGGAAGTCAAAAAGTTATAATTCAGATTAGTAACAGAGTACAGTCAAAACAAACCCCTAAATGTTCATGCAGCTGCCTTAGCCTCAAGTCTCACATTGTTCTCACGTTTTCAGTCCTTCCAATGTAAGATTCCCTTCCCTCAAATGTCCAACAAAGTTTTCAGTCCTACAAATATTGTCTTCCCCTCCAGTTCTCCCACTGTGCTCTCAGTGCTGCCAAAGCTGGCTCTTCTCAGTTGTCCAAATAAGTTGTCAGTGCTGCAAATATTGGCTTACCCCTGTGCCCCCCAAAGTCCTATCTCATGTCAATTCTCCAGTTCAGCCATGGCTGCTGCTGCCAACCCAAAGCGTATCCTATATTTTCCTTTCTCCTCTTCATTAGGCTGGGGAAGTTCTCTCTTCCCTGGTGGGAGAAGGTTTTAACTCTGCTGCTAGAGCTGTTTAATTTATTAACAATATTAGCTAATGATCTGTAGAGTGAGTGATGAGACTGGCCAATTGGTAGATAGCCAATTATTTTGTGGATAAATTAACACACCCCTTTCGCATAGTCCCACTCCTCCACATAGTCATTCATCCACACTAGAAAAGCCATATGAAAGATAAAATCCATATGGGGAAAGTAAACAATGATTGATTTACGCATAATTGAAATGTTCTTGTATATAAGGAAGTTTCTTACTAAGTCCATATCTAAATTTTGCCACCAATTACCTCTGGTATCTAATTTATTGGACCATATATTAAATTCATTTTCATTTATATTGACAACTTAATTTTACTGAAACACAGCAGAAAATAAACAAGTATTTGAATAAATATTTAATTTATGGAAACAATTTTAATTTTACTAAAAATATAAATGTGTATCTTAAAATAAAGGTAAGGAAAAGTAAAGGCATAAAATATTGAAGTTCAAAATGAAGATGTGAGACCATTGGAAAAGAAAATGCATGTCATAAAGACTTGTTACTAACATATATGATCCTAAGGTTTCTAATAGTCAGTGGGAAAATTGAATCCTGGTCAGTTACACAATTTACAAGATATATAAGATAAAATCAGAACAGTTGTTAGGAGAAGCAAAATTATTGCTGTTACTAATATCCGACAGAAATATTTCCCCATGGTCCTCATAAAACCAGCACCATGAAATATACTGGCTTATACCTTCAACCACACTTTTAGGCTAGACAAAATGACAAGTTTCATATTGTTGTTGGCATCATTCTAAAACAACATTTTAGTAAAGACAATTCTGTAGGGGTCAATACAACATCATACAGGTATACAGCTATTTGATTATTTGCCCAAATCAAGAAATAGATTTTAAAGTGTCTGGAGGATTGGAAGAATTTTATCTCCTAAGCACTTTTCCCCTATACTTTTGTCTATATACATTTGGAAAACTATTAGAACCTTTTGAAAGCTATTTGTGAAAGCATTGAATTTGAAATTACAAATTTTAGCAAGCATTCATAATGCAGATTACCTATACTGTCAGTTAAATATCAACAAGCACATTTTCACTGAGATAGTATGGTGAATTGCTCCATACTATTTTTTTTCTTGAAGTGAAAAAATTATTATCAGTGTGGCATTATTGTGAACCACAAACATTATTATTATTATTATTATTATTATTATTATTATTATTATTATTACTCTAGAATAGAATAGTAAATGACAGCACTTGGCCTATCTCTATCAGCTTCTCTTTATGTAACCCTGAAAATTGCTCAACTCCTCTGTGACTAAATTATTCTTTGTAAAATATACAGATAAATACAGTACTTACATTAAAAAAAACCAAAAAAGCAAACAAACAAACAAACAAACAAAAAAACCCAAATGAAGAGACAGAGAAGGATTTCTACTTAAGCAAAAGACCAATTCTCCTGTACCCACTCAGATATTAAATATGTAGAATCCACAGTCTGGTCCAAAATGCTCTGGATATCTCTCTATCACATAGCTCTTGGGCCATGAAATCATTGCACAAAGTTTTGGGGGGATAATGTAATGATACCTAGTTTCAGAAAGCAACTTTAATAAAGCACCCAGAAATCTTGAACTCTTCTAACTAAATTTTTTTAAGATAAATTTTACTTCATCAGAATTCTATTAAGAACAGTAGATTTTATTTCTTAAAAAATAAAAATTAGTGATCACTTGATCCAACACAGAATTTAACAGATGATGGATTTATATCCCAAAGAGTAAAATCACATGATTGTGCATCATATTAGTATGAAAGCTAAAAGGAAAACTCCTATCTTTCTCTCAGTGCACTCTCTCTTGAACCACTTATTGATGGTTCCTTAATCTATGGGCAATTGGCTAAATAGCCTGAATAATCCCCAAAAGCCCTTGAATTCCCTTACTCTCAACTTCATCCATTCTATCTTCATGAAAATTGGTATTCAAGTATAGAACTTTAATATATCAATTTATCATTTTCTTTGTGTAGTTCTTTCAAAAGCTGGGAACATAGATACAGTATTACATTAAAGTCAATGTTATTTTTTTTTATGCTTTACACTCTCATTACTTGGAGTAAATAGATAATTGCAATCACAATAGTGCTGTGAACTCAATTACTCAAAGAAATATGATTTTCTGATAAAATGTTTCATTTGGTTTACAGAAAGGAGAAAAAAATCCCCAGACCCTCAGCCCACAGCATATTATTACAATGGCATATCAACTCAAGACGTGCAAGACTTGAGAAATTATTTGATTAGCTGCTGCACTGTGAGTACTTAGACCTATGAGAGCTGCCAAGTTGAAGGCACTGTGTCTGGTGCTATAAGTCTTTTTGCAGTCCTCAGGGCCACTCAGTAACAAGAGCTACCATTTTGCCATCACTGTCACTCCACATATTCAGTCTCTAAAGCTCTGTTTGTTGTTTCATTCTGCTCTATGTCTCCCCTAGGAACATCTTCATTTTAATATAAATAGAACGTTTCATCATTCCATGGCAAAGAATCATGGTAGGTAGAACTCTCAATATTACGGGATACAATGCATACAGATACATTCTGAAAGAGATCTGAAAAAGGCAAAAAGAAAATGAAACATAGCTAATGCAAGGACCTCAGTATTATTTATCTATATATTATTTATCAATGTATGCAAACTCTACGTTGACAACAATGAAGAGTTAAAAAGTCCAAGGCAAGGCTACAACATTTTGTGTCTGTGACTGTTAATAGCAAGAAGGAAGTAGTTACTGAACAGATCATGCATATGGTTCTAAACCATATCATGAACTATCAGATTGCCTTTTTCATCTTACCTCTGGTGAGATGTCACTTTTGATGTTTTCATGCTGTTTAGTACATTAGTGCTTCTTTGTGTTTAAGACAGTAAAAATATTTTCTAAGATACATTCTGAGATATAACAAAATAAGACATAATCCTGGCTTGTGTTGGTTGTTTTGACCTTGGAGGTGGGATAAGGGTAGTTATAAATTAAACTGATAACAAAAAGCTGGTAGAATCACCCTCCCCACTCTTCACTTCTCCACTCTGCTACCCTTTCCCCCTACACTTTCAGGTCTGGCTTTCACTGGAATTGTTAAGGGGTCATGCCTATCTTCCTCTAAGTTCTGACAGTCTTGTGGAAAAATCTCCTCTTCATTCTCATTCTTTCACTGTTGCTTAGTGGTTGGCACTGTCACAGTCTCAGAACTCAATATTCACTAGATTACAACTATCTATCCCCCTAGACTTGAGCTAACAACTTATGATGGAGACCATGATGATGACACAAAATAAGACAAAGTTTAGATCCATTGTTTGCAGTGTCACAGTGAGTTGTAGTTGACTGGAAGGCACTTAACCATTTCCATTTTGGAAGAGTGATTCATCACTGCCTTTGCTTTCACCACTTTATCGTTCATCTCTTACTTGCAAAAGAAAAGTGTCCCTGTAGTAGATGGAAGTAATGTCCCATGCAAAAAAAAAAAATACATACGTACATACATACATAAATATTAAAAAAAAATTAGTTTTTCCAGAGTTAAGAAACTACAAATAGATCTTTGGAAAGAAAACATGTTTATATTAAAGTCTTTCTTTTATAAATAGCATGAATCAGAGCCTGAGGAAATAATCAAGCAAATATTAAAATGACATCCACCTCAAAGGTAACAAGACTTCTACCTGAAGTGATTTTTCTCTCATTGTCCTGAAGTGGGAAGGGGTGTTTTTTCGTTTGTTGTTGTTGTTGGTTTATTTTTTCCCCTATTTGTGTTAGTTAGGCACTAGAAAATTGAATTTAAGTCACAATGTCAATTCTCCTTGGTCTTCTAATAGTGTATTGTTGTTGTTGTGCCGTTGAGTAGCAGACGACTCATAGCAACACTATGAAGGAGAGTCCTCGACGCTTGGGTGCCTTTCATCTTCTCTCCAGGTTCATAGGGTTTCCAGAGGCAAGCTATTATGGAAGTGGATGCCACTCCTCCTTCCAAGCTTGTTTAATCAGGGAGCTCCACCCTACTCTCTGTCCGAATTGGGTAGCCAACCATTAATGCATTTGACACATCAGTGTCACAGTGTTCAGCCTCACAGCAACTTCAAGTGACTGAGGGACGGCAATTTGTACACCAGGTCTATACGACCTAGAGGAATGTCTGAACAAAAACAATGAAAGCTGCAGGCCTGAGGCCCTTTTGGGCTTGAAGCCCTCTGCTGCCTTAAACCCTAGGCCAAGCCTGGCTTGCCTAGCTCCTGGAGGCAGAGTAGTCCTTCGCCTCCGAAAACTGCCACAACACCCACGTAAGTGTATTATCCTGTCTAAATATCACAATATTTTCTCTGAAAATTTACTACAAATGGCTGTTACCATTCATATTACAAGAGTGTTTTATTGTTTATCCTCTCAATTATCTACATCATAAAAATGGTGAAACTACTATCACTGAGAACAATATATAAATATGGATATATGCAAGCTTATATTAAAAATTATTTTTCAATTATTTTAAATTGTATTTTTTATAACTTTTAAAAATCAAAGTTACATTAACTTTTTTTTTCTCCTTTCTTACTAGGCAAGATTCCATTTCAGTTGAGGAGGGGAATATCATATCTCCGTCTTCAGAGAGCTTTTCTGATCTAGTGTATAAAGAATTGCACTGACAACTCAAAGGTGTGCAGTTCTAATCCACCATTGCTTTGTGGGTGAAAGATTGACATTATATTCCAGTGCCATTTACAGGCTCTGAAAAAATATTGACATATTAGTTTTGAGTTAGTTCAACCCAATGACACATAACAAAATTACCACCATCTTTCTTTACTTACAAGGTACTTTTTAGTAAGGTCATAATTAAAATCATCATTCAAATCTATATTCTCCATCTTAATCCTACAAAAGCGACAAATCATACCTCCTTGTGCTTAAACAAATGTAAAAACATTAAAAAATAAACTAAAAGCAAAACATAAGTAACATGGAACAAAGTAAAGCAACACAGAATATGACTGGTTATATAAAAAATTATGAAGTACTATGTGTACTATCATATTAGTATGTACTAATATCTATCAGGAATAGATATTTTCTATTCACAAATTTCATTATCTTTCTGCTAGATCATTGTGCTTCAGGCATGGTATTTTAAGTTTCTCTTACCAGAACAGAGAATGATCTTTTCTAATTTTCAGTCTGGGATGGCTATGTGACTTATTTTAACCTGTATAATTCAGCAGGGTTGATATTACATGTTATGGAGGATCCGGCAGAGTTTAATTATGCTGTAACTAGGGTAACTATGTTGTTTTTAAGTGCTGTCAAGTCAACTACAGCCCAGAGCAGCCCTATGAATAGCAGATCTATAGCATACTCCGTCCTGTGCCAAGCTCATCATCTCGGATATACTTGAACCCATTGTTGCAGTAACTGTGTCAGTCTGTCTTTTTGTGGTCTTCCTTTAGTCTGAACCAATGCTATGGCACCTAGCAATAATGGGCTCAGGAAGCATGAATAATGAGGCTATATGGTGAAAAGATGACCAGCCAAAAAAGCCAACAAGAAGTTTCAGATATTATATTGTTGTTGTTGTTGTACTATTGTTACTACTGAGCCACAATCAACTCATACAGTGAGTTTTCAGAGGTAGTGGTAAATCACATCTTTCCTCAGCAGAGCATATGGTGGATTTGAACCACATGCTTTTGGATTGGCATCACAGCTCCTTACCACTAGGCCATGAAAACTTCCTTTAGACATGTTTTTGTTGTTGTGTGTTGTGAAGTCAGAGCTGACTCATAGCTGATCCTTCAGCATGTTTTCAGAGGCAATAAATCTCATGGGAAGTGATTGACCATTCTTCTCCTATGAAACAGCTGATGGATTTGAACCATGACTTGACGGCATTAAACAACAGCAAACAACAAACTTGTGGGATTGCTGTGCAGTTTCTTACCATGAGGCCACCAGAGTTGTTATTGTTGATTGCCTTCAAGTTGAGCATGACTCATAGCGACTCTATGAACAAAAGGCCTGAAGCCCCTGTACAACTATCGACATTTATCAAAGTTCATAGAGTTTCTGGAGGCATGTTATTTAGTCTATTTAATTATTCCCAACACAGACAGAACACAACAACAATCACAAAATGGATGAAATACTTTTATTTTGTTATGCTTTAAATACACATACTAAAAAAGATTCTGTTAGTAGCCTTGAAAATTGTACAATATCCTAATATAAATAAAAACATAAAAATAAAAAGAATACAGTAAGAAAAAAATAGATGACAAATGACACTATGCAGATCATTGAACCCTAGTAAGACTAATAATAGAAGGTTTCAAACTGAGCCCTATGTATGCTGCTATTGTTAGATGTCATCAAACTGAATACAACTTACAGCAACCCTTTGAACAACAGGTATGAACCCAGACCTATTCTGCACCATCTTCATATTTTAATATGCTCGTATCCATTGTTATAGTCTTATGTCAGTCCATATTATTGGATTTCTTTCCCTCTTTCTCTGAACTTCCACATTTCGCAGAATGATGTCTTTGTCTAAGAGCTGGCCCCTGCTGACAACATGGTATTTAAGATCAAGTTTGACCCGTTATCTCTAAGGAGCACTCTGGTTACATTTCTTCCAAGACACACTTTGTTCTCTGGGCAGTCCCTGGGATATTCAGTCCTCTTTTTTTTTAACACAACTTAAAGATTTCTATTCTTCCTTTGCCATCCATACTTATTGCCCAACATTTCAAATACATAGGAATTAATTGAAAAAGCCTGGCTTGGATGAGTGCACCTTACTTTTTAAACTGTTACTTGCTCTTTAGCATTTTGGAGAGGTAGAGTTTAGGATTCCTGTAGTAGAGTGGTTAAACACTTCTGTGTTACTTGAAAAGTTGTTGGTTAAACCCATAAGCCAATCATTGAAGAAAAGTGTGTAAATCTGTTTCTATAAATATTTTACCCTAGGGAACTCTATTAGAGGATAATAAAAGATAATTTTAGATTATTGCACTTTTTAAGAGTTGTTCTGTAGCAAATGTTAGCAATTAGAACACTAGTAAGGAATAGGATTTTGTTCTATCATAAGTACACAAATAATGTTAATTTTATTTTTGCCTTTTACTTTCTTTTGCTATGTAAATTAATGGTGATTGCATCTTGATTTTACACAATAAATCTTTTATTTTTCTGAATTATACAATGTCATCAAATGGAAAAAAAAATTAGGTGAAAAAGGTGAAACACTCAGTGCTAGAGAAAGTTTAATAAATCCAAACTTTATGCATGAAAAAAATATGATGTGGGCAAACTAGAAAAAGTTATCATAAAAAAAATGGCCTTAGATTTTTATTTTTTTTAAAGGATGTGGGGAGGTGGGAAACTTCAAATATAGGCAGTGTTCTTCCTGCAAGCTAAAAGCCTATCTAAAGGTGGTTCCTGAGGGGTGGGGAATGGGAGCAGTATATAGAAGAATAAAAAAAAATGGTGAAAGGAAGACAAGTTGGTAAGTTCCCCAGTCTTACGTAAAGGTAAGAAATGCTGTCTTTTGCAGCTATCTTTATCTGAAAATCCACTAATGGGAGACAAAACCTTGAGCAATCTTTCATTAGAAAAAATTAATTAACTTTACTAAATGCAACATATAAAAATTTATTTTAACATAGAAACTCTTTCCCTTACTAGAGGTATTAAACTCCTGGAAGATGTGTTTTAACACAATACTTTTTCAAATTCTAAGTCATAAAAGCAATACTACGTATTGAAGTCATTTTGTTGTTATTAGGTGTCGTCAAGTTGACAACAACTCATAGGGTTCCTATGAAAAACAAGCCTGAACCTTGCCCTGTCCCGTGCCATCCTCACAATCTCTGTCATGCTTAAGATCATCATGGAAGTCACTGCATTGGTGCAGTGATTTGTGGACCTTCCTCTCTTTTGTCACTTCCTCTAAGAACTGTTTCCTCCTGAAATAAGCCAAACAAAGTAAGTAAGAGGGATTGTCGCCATCCTTGCTTCTAAGACTGCACATCTTTCAAGACAGATTTGTTTGGGTTTTGCCAGCCCATGGAATGCTATGGCAATCACAATTCTAAGGCATTGATTTTTTTCTTCTGTTGTCAATACTCACTGTCCAACTCTCCAGATGCATAAGCAGCAATTGAAATCAACAATGCTTGGATCAGGCACTTTAGTCTTTAAACTGATATACTTATCTTTAGAAAATTAGTTAAGTTCTTGAAAGTAGATTTTATAGTGTAACACATCTTTTGATTTCTTGATTGCTGCTTCCAAAGATGCTGATTGTGAAGCCATATTCATGTTTACATTGTCCAGCTTCTCAAATTATTTGATCAGCATACAGAATCAATAGGTATGGAGAAAGTATAACCCTGATGCACACCTTTTCTGATTTTAAACCACACGGTGTTCCCTGCTTTTTGTTCTATGCAAAGGTTCCACATGAGCACAAGTAAGTGTTCTGGAATTCTCATTGTTTTCAATGCTATCCATAATTTGTTATGATCTGCACAAACTCCTTTGCATAACCATTAAAACACAAGTAAAATATCCTTTTTATATTCTCTACTTTTGGTCAAGATCCATCTGGTATCAGCAGTGAATATGCCATGGCCTCTTCTGAATTCATCTTAAGTTTCTGGCAGCTCCTGGTCAATATACAGATCCAGCCATTTTTAAAAAATAATCTTCAGAAAGATTCTACTCTTATGGGACAGTAATGATAATTTCCACAGTCTATTGGATCATACTTCTTAGGAATGGTAAACTATTTTAGTGGATTTTAAATAGCATTTTAAAATGAAATAAAATGAGTTGAAATTGAATAAAATGAATCAGAACATAAAACATGAGCAGTATTCTTTTTACAAACTTATTTTTAAGGATACATTTTAGTTTGTAGCCCTGTTCTTCCAGCTTTTTATATTTAACAGGGTAATAAAATGAATTTCCATTATGACTCATAATTAAAATATCTAATTGCCTTTCCAATCACTATTTCTAGTCTATAGGAAACTTGGTGAAGTAATCATTAGGAAATTGTACTGCTAACTCAAAGCTCATACCTCTGTGGTTAATCTAATCTACCAGAGGATCTCTGGGAGAATGATGGGAAATCCCCTCCTGTGTGATTTATAGTGGCAAAAACCTCCTGGTGGGTCAGGTGTGAGTCTGAATTGGACAATAATGCATGAGTGAGTCCTCATGTGAAAGAAAACTTTACAAGTTATCAGATTATGCCACGAATATATTTTTTTCAAGGAAAAAATTAATTAAAAATGGAGAAAACAGCTATCATTCATTGTCCTGTCATCTGTGCTATCAAGTCATCTGCAACTCCTAGAGACCCTGCACAGTAGCCCTGAACCCTGTCCTGAGTCACTCTCACTGTTTTTGATACACCTACTTCAATT
Source organism: Elephantulus edwardii (assembly GCF_000299155.1). Taxonomy (NCBI): domain Eukaryota; kingdom Metazoa; phylum Chordata; class Mammalia; order Macroscelidea; family Macroscelididae; genus Elephantulus; species Elephantulus edwardii. The sequence goes on from NW_006399762.1 coordinate 21,122,137, forward strand.
ACCCCAGTTGCTGTCTCAATGCATCTTCTCTAGGGTTTTCCTCTCCCGTGTTGTCCATCAACTCTTCCCAAGCATGATATTCTTCTCCAAGGACTGATACTTCCTGACCACATGCACAAGGTATGTGAGACAGAGCTTTAAAATTCTTATCTTCAAGAATCAACCCAGTTTTACCTTCCTCAGGACAGACCTGTTCTCTTAGCAGTCCATGGTTTGGCCGATACTCTTCTCCAGAACCAAAACTCAAAGGCATTTATGCCTTTTTTATCATTCTTAGTCATTGTCCAGCTCTTTGATGCATAGTAATTAATTGCGAAGATATGGCCTGGATCAGGTGCACCTTAGTCTCTAAGCTGACATCGTTGCTTTTCAGCACTCTGGAGAAGTCCCTGACAAGAAATGTTTCCAATGCAATCCATATTTTTATTTTCTGACTTCTGGTGCCAAGAATTTTGATTATGGAACTAAGCAAGCTGAAGTTGTTAGCAATTTCAATCTCTTCTCTATCTATCATGGTGCTGCCAATCAGTGCAATGTTGAGAATCTTTGTTTTCTTGGTGTTGGATTTCAATCCATATTGGAGACTACAGTCCTTGATTTTCTACAGCAAACACTTCAGGTCCTCTTCTGTTTTCACAAGCAAAATTGTGTCATCTGCATAATGAAAGCTATTGATGAGTCTTCCTTCAAGTCTGAAACCATATTCTTCCTCAAAAGTCTAGCCGCCTAAATGTTTTCTTCTTGTTGTTGCTGTTGTTGGTTTGTTTCTTTTTTCACATATAGATTGAAAAGGTTTGGAAATATGGTGCATCCATGACACACTGTTTTCTGCCTTTTGAACCATGCAGTGTTTTCATACTCTATTCTCATGACTGACTGCTTCCTGGTCCAAATATAGGTTTCACATGAGCACAAATTACTGTTCTGGGATTTTCTTTATTCTCAAGGTTAGCCACAATTTGTCGTGATCCATACAGCCAAATGTGTTTGCATAGTGATTGAAAGACAGATAGATCTTCCTTTGGTACTTTCTTGCTTTCAGCCAAGATCCTTCTGGCATTGGCTATGATGTTCCTAATGCCACAATCACTTCTTTATCTTTTTTTTTTTAAATTTTTTATTGAGGTTTTAACAAAAGTTTACCAAGAATTTGGATTTCTATTCATTCATTGCTGTACATTTTTCTCCCTCCTTGTTCCCCCCACCCCAGTTCACTTTCTCTTTAAAAAATGTCTTTCATTGTTGCATAACACAATCTCTTCTAAATCTAGTTTGCATTTCTGGAAGTTTTCTCATGTACTGTTCCAGTCAGTTATATTATTGAATACATAGCATTATTTTTCTTAAAATATAAGTTACTTAGTTAGCATTTTTTAAACATAATATATCAACCTAATTTTTTATTTTGTTCTGTTTTTAACTTTGATTTAACATCTGAAATGCTGGATATTAAAAATTTGATAAACATTAATAAGATAACGTTAACAACTTTAACTTAACTCAAAGTGATCTAGTTATTTACTACGTCAAGTAATAAATTCAGAATTGTTAACCATATGTCATCTAATATTTAGTATTTCTAGTATTATTTAGGGAGTTCTCCTGGCATAGCTGTAAGGAGTCACACTGACAATACAAAGGCAATGTCATTCAAATTCACCAGGTATTCTGTGAAAGAAAAATGGGCAATTTCCTCCCATCTGGAGGAATTTTCTTCCTCTGAAAACCTGGGTCAGCTAAGAGTCAGTTCCCACTCAACATCACATTAAAAAAAGCATTATTTTCTACTCCTTAGTGATTCCTTAGGACACTACAAGAATTGTTCAGAGAAATTTCCCTGAATTGTTTAATTCGAAATTTTACAATCTTATTTATGTAAAGCTACTAATTCTCCCATTTTACTGTAAAAGAAATAATTTAGGCAATGTAGCAACAAGCCTCAAATCACTATACTAGGAAGAGGTAAGAGATGAAAAAAGAGGTCAGGATATTGTTAAAAAGAAAAAAAAAAAACAAAAACACAAAACCCTGAAAATATTTGGATAACTGAAGAAGAAACATAAATTTCCAAATAGATGTCAAATTACTTTATCAAATGTAGCTTATGAAATTTCAAAAACTGCATTTTCTCCAAAAATGAACACAGAAAATAACATATTGATTACCTAATAATTTGCATTTACCTTTTATTCTAAGAACTGTCAGTATACAAATGTCTAAGGATTTGTATAATTTTTTTAAAGTACATGTACTGTGAATATTTCAATCATAAATTCAAGAATTAAGCTTGTAAGTTGTCCATGAAACACATTTATGCTGTCAATTCTTTCTCTTTCTTTTCCCCTACCATGAAACTGATTGAGCTGACACATGATAATTTCTTCGTAATTACAGGTTCTTGTCAGTAGTTTCTTCCTCATAAAAATTAATGAAGAAATCTACATTTCTTATAACGTGAGTATAAGAATGTACTTCAGGTTGTCTAGAAACAATATGTTTAAGTATATTTTTACAGTAAGGATTTAGTAGTACCTTAGACTGTAACATTTTATCATATTATTATTATTATTATTATTATTATTCTATGTTCATATATCTTTCTGAATTACTTTAACTTTTCCAGGAGACTCAGCAGTGCTGAAAAGAAAACAATAATTGTCATTCCAAATTCAGAATGAAGAATCCTAAACTAAGGAGAAGATTTAATATGTTACATGAAGGTCATACATTTCTATCATGATAGTTATTAACTGAAATATAAAAGATTTGTAGACAACTTATGATGGTGTCAATCCATTCTGCTGTACTCTTTGCAGGGCATTATCAATTTGTCCTTGGAGTTATAAAATATATTCCTTTACTAATCTTTACAATGAAAACTAAAATTAATATATTCACATATTTAAATTTTTATCTTCTATTAATTTTAATTTTGCTTAATTTAGGATGCTGCCATGATATTTGTGTTGGCAAAGGACAATAACACAGACTGAATGAATAATAATGACCTTTTCTCAAAATCAGACAAGATTGAAAGCATCCAGTGTGGCAAGATCATAGTCAGGACCTGTGTGTGCTTTCTTTCCCCTGTCATACTTTTTTATTGGCCATTTTAAATATTTCGGTTAAAATAGTTTCCTTAAAACTCAATAGTAAGGAACATCAAAATCAATTTTAAAAGACCATCCCTGACAATTGTGATAAATATAATTAATCTCATGAAAAGATATATGAGCAAGAGCCTATGGTGATGAAGGAGAAAGTTCAAATTGCTCTGAAGGAATTGACAAAAAACAAGGCTCCAGGAGTTGATGGCATACCAATTGACATGTTTCAACAAACAGACACTGGCCTGGATGTGCTCACTAAGTTGTGCAAAGAAATCTGGAGGACAATCACCTGGCCAAGTGACTGGAAAAAATAGATATTTGTTCCCATTCCAAAGAAAGGTGACCCAACGGAGTGTGGAAATTATAGAACAATTTCATTAATATAATATGCAAGCAAGATTCTGCTAAAAATTACCCAAAAACGTTTGGAACAATATGTCAACAGAAAACTGCCACATGTGCAGGCTGGATTTAGAAGTCGTGGTACTAGGGATATTCTAACTAATGTTAGATGGATCTTGGTGGAAAGCAAAGAATACCAGAAGAATGTCTATCTGTGCTTCATTGTCTATGCAAAGGCTTTTGACTGTGTGGATCAAAACAAGCTATGGCTGACTCTGAGAGGAATGGGAATCCCAGAACATTAGATTGTACTAATGCGAAGCCTATACTTGGACCAAGAGGCAGTCATCAGAACAGAGCAAGGAGACACTACATGATTAAAAATCAAGAAGAGGGTCCGTCAGGGATGTATTCTGTCTCCATATCTTTTCAATCTGTATGCAGAACAGATCATCCGAGACACTGGGTTGTACGAAGAGGAATGTGGCATCAGGATTGGTGGAAGAATCATCAACAACCTGCGTTATGCAGATGACACAACTCTGCTTGCTGAAACTGAGGAGGACCTGAAGCGCTTGCTGCAGAAGATCAAGGACTACAGCCTCCTATATGGACTGAAGCTCAACATCAAGAAAACAAAGATTCTAACCACTGGGCCAATTGGCAGCATCAGTATGGATGATGAAGAGATTGAGATAGTTAACAGTTTTAGTTTAATGGCTCCACAATCAACACTCTTGGTAATAGCAGCCAGGAAATCAAGAGACAAATTGCATTGGGAAAGTCTGCTGTGAGGGATCTCTCAAGAGTACTGAAGAGCAATGACGTCAGGCTGGAGACTAAGGTGCTCCTGATTCAGGTTATAGTCTTCACAATTACTTGCTATGCATCACAGAGTTGAACAGTGAATAGGGTTGATAGAGAATTGATGCCTTTGAGCTGTGGTGCTGAAGAATAGTGTTGAATATACCATGGACTGCTAGGAGAACAAACAGGTTTGTCTTGGACAAGGTGAAGCTGGAATGCTCTTTGGAGTCAAGGATTCTGAAACTTCGTCTGACATACTTTGGGCATGTTACAAGGAGGGACTGGACCTTGGAGAGGGACATCATGTTTGGCAGAGTGGAGGGATGGCACAGGAGAAGAAGACCCTCGATGAGATGGATCGATTTTGTGACTGGAGTGTTGGGAATAAGTGCATTTGAGATGGCTAGGTTGACACAGGATAGAACGACCTTTAAAGCTCTTGTACATAGTATCCCTATGAGTTGTAAGTGAATTGATGACACGTAATAACAAACAACAAGAGTGTGTTCACATTTTATCATAAGGTTTTCTTATTTTTAGACATGAAGTTCAGACATGATGTGAGAACTCTCTCACAGGTTTTAATGTAGTAGACATAAGGAAAGTAAGTCTATAAAAACACAAACAGATAATGTATTAATTTGTCTTATTTTGGGAAAATTCTTTTTGTTAGAGACTTAGAACAGGAAATTTAACAGCTATAGTAAAGCCTATGACGAACCTGAAAATTCTTGAATTTATCACTATTGTGACGTTGTTGTGTGCTGTTGAGTCGGGACCAACCATAGCTGATCCTCCCGTTGATTTTCAGAGGCAGTTAAGCACACAGGAGGAGATTGCCCATACTTCTCCCATGGTGCAGCAGGTATATTTAAACCCCTTGTCTTCAATATTACAGCACAGCTTCTTACCTTAGGCCACCAGAACTCCTCTGATAAAAATATATGACATTTTAATTGCTCAGATCTAGTGAAAAATAGGGAGATCCAGTGACCTAATGGGTAAGGAATTGTGCTGCCAATCTAAAAAGGCTGGTGGTTTGGATCCATCTGCTCAGAGGAAGAAAATCTCCTTTTGTGTGATTGTTAGCCTTCCAAAATTTACTAGGTTATCAGCTAAGTATTGGTTCTGATTCAACGACCATGAGTGACTAAGCAAAATTGATATTAAAAATGACCTTAATCAGGCTCATTAGAGTTTATGTTGTAGTAAAGTATTTTACAAAATAATTAGATGAGTACTTTTTATAGTCATAATGGGCACATTAGGATAGTCAAAGTGTTTTTGTTGTTGTTGTTAAGTGCTGTTGAGTAGAGTACAATTCATAGCGACCCTATGAACAACATCTGAGTCTTACCTTATGCTGTGCCAACCTTGCCAACCTTGCAATCTCTGACACAGTTGAGCCCATTGCTGCAATAATACTGTCAGTCACCTGGTTCAAGGTCGTCTTCTCCTTCATCATCCCTCCAGCTTCCCATACATGATGTCCCTATCCAAAATATAGTCTTAGCAGCACGCCTAAAGTAAGAGAGACAAAGTTTATCTTTACCATCTTTGTCTCCAAGGAGCGCTCTGGCTGCACCTACTCTGAGACATACCTGTTTGTTCTTTTGACCTTTTATGAGATTTTCAGTGTTCTTCTTCAACACTACAGTTTAAAGGCATCGATTCATCTTCTGTTTATTATAGAGCTCTTGGGAAAAAAAGTCAGAAGATAAGCAATTAATCATGTTAACTAATATAATATTAATATGTTAGAATAGAAGTTTAGAGTTCAACAGACTAAGTACAATTAAAGGATCACTCAGGATGAATAAAGAAATAAAGAATAAAGAAAATAGACAAGCGTACTACTGGAAATATGTTTAAAATAACTAAAAACTTACAATGGTACAAGAAACTAGGACTATAATAAAAAGTGTGAAATGACAGTCATCAAGAAGGTCCAGAAGTGGTAGCAGAATCTGCAGTAATATGGATGTAAAGGAAAAGCTGATACTTTATGACTAAAAATAATGTAGAAAATAAGAACCCATATATGTCCTGTCTCTGATATTTGCATGCTAAAACTGACCAGAAAATGTGCCTTTGTTAGATTGTGAGTATTTATCAGTATTGTTGTTGTTATGTGCGTTGAGTCACTTGCAACTCACAGTGATCCTATGTACAAAAGCTCTGAACTCTGCTATATCCTGTGCCAACCTATTATCTCTGATACATCTACCCACATTATCCCAGTATTAGCTGTTGTTGGTCCTCAATTCATTAAAGCTTCAATCATATGTACCATAGTCCTCATGGATAGTGGCAGATTGCACTATGGTAACCCACAGAGTTTTCATCAGTTATTACAAGCAGATCACCAGGTCTTTCACGCTAATCTGTTTTAGACTAGAAGTTCCATTAAAATCTACTCAGTCCATAGCAATATGAATGCCTCTGTTAGCAGATTGGTGAAAGCCATACATGAAGCACATCGACCAGGAATCTAGAATTCCACTGCTGAACCATTCCTGTTCAGCTCGGAAGCAGATGAGTAAAACCACAGTGATGAAACTATGTGAGCAGTCCAGTAACAAAGTCAAAAAATGCAAAGAAATTAGAGGGGTATGGTCACTGTCGTTGAGGTCACTGCTGTTGGCTAGAGATTGGTGGGTGAAGAAACAATAAAACATTGGTCCTGAGATCAATTACATGAACAAGAAACTGTCTCAAGCAAAAACTATATAATTAACTGGTTTATTGAGGCAGAGACTTGATGGATGACAAGCTGGTAATGTAATAACTTATGTGAATGTTTCTAAAATCCAAAGGATTACTAAATTAAAAAACAAAAGTGGATTACAAATATGATCACGCCATGATATCCTATCACAGAAGTTGAAATAAAAGTCTATTAAGTTCCGCTCATTAGAGGCAACTAATATTCAAACTGTATGACACACTTTCATAAAAGAAGGAAAAAAATATACTGACTTAAAGGTATGGGTGTGGGGGGAACAACTGGCCAAATAAATGTACCAAAAGCAATTAAGAACCATTTCCATACTTACAAGTTAAATATGGTTTATGTCAGTGCACTATACTATCCAATAATATGTCTTCATATAAAATTAACAATGCAGATAAATATGTTCAAATTTACCAATGTCATGAGCATAAAGAAATACAAACAAAGCAGCATCAAACACAAGATCAATGAATTAATTAAAAAAAATCATAAACAAAACAAACCCTAACTAATTGCTCTTGAGTGGGACTAACTCAGAGTTGACTCGCCAGGTGAGTTTTCAGTGAGGTTGTAAATCCCATGGGAAGAGATTATCTATCTCTCTCTGAAGGATCAGCTAGTGGATTTCAAGACTCATCTTTGGGTTGATAGGCCAACTTCTTTCTCACTTGGCTACCAAAACTTGAGATAAAAACTACCAGTGCCTCATTGCCATCCAATCAGGACCTATTCAAAGCAGAATTTCAGAGGCTGTAAATCACATGAGCAGAGATTGCTCATCTTCTCCCCCCCAAAGAGCAGCTAGCAGGTTTGATTTGCCTTTGGGTTATCAACATAACTCCTTATTCATTAGGCTACTAGAGTTTAAGGTAAAAATGGTATTATATAAATAGATATTACTTCCTAGGAAAGGAGCATTGGTGGTACACTGGTTAAACTCTTGGCTGCTAATGAAAAGATCAGGAGTTCAAATCCACCATCAGCTTTTCAGACAAAAGATACTGAAGCCTTGGATATGAATTGTATCTTAACATCCAGAAAACAAAAATTCTCACCACTGGAGAGATAGGTGTCATCATAATAGACGGTGAATAGACTGAAACTGTCGACAGCTTCATCTTACTTGGATCCACAACGCATACATTTGGTATCAGCAGTCAATAGATCAGGAGATATATTGCACTAGGTAAGTCTGCAGTCAGGGTCCTATCCAAATTGCTGAGAAGGTAAGTTACTTTGAGGACTAAGGTGCACTTGACCCAGGCCATGGTCTTTACAATCTCTTGTCATGCATCTGAGAGCAATGAATAAGGATGACAAAAGAAAAACTTACATCCTTGAGTTATGGTGTTGGAGGAGAATGCTGAATATCTCACGGACTACCAAGAGAACAGAAGATATGGCTTGGGTGAAGCCAGAGTGCTCCTTGGAAGGAAGGGTATTGAAGCATAGTCTCACATTTTGGGGGCATGTTGCAATGAGAGGAGAGGGAGAGACACGCTTGGAAAGGTAGAAGTCTGGCAAATGAAAGGAAGACCCTCAGTCAGGTGGACTGACACAGTGACTGTAGCAATGGGTTCGAATATGTCAGAGATTGTGAGGTTGGTACAGGATAGGACAGGGTCCAGATCTGTTCCTGATAGAGTCTCTGTGAGTTGTACTCAACTCAATGGCACCTAACGACAGCAAAATTAATGGGACATTGCTTGCAGAAAGCGAAATTAATTTGAAGCACTTGTTGCAAAAGGACAAAGTCTACAGCCTTCAATATGGTTTACATCTCAACACTCAGAAAACAAGCAAACAAAATCCTCAGCTCTTGACATAATAGATGGAGAAAAAAATGAAAATTGTCAGTAATTTTCTTTTTCTCTGATTCACAATATCCATAGTTTTAGAAGGCAAGAAATCAAAAGACATGGTGTATTAGAAAGAATCTGCTGTTAAGAACCTCGTCAAAGTGATAAATATCAATGATATCAAGCTATAGTCTTTTAATTGCTTCTTAAACATCTCAAAGTTGGACAATAAATAAGCATGAGAGAAGATTCATTGCCTTTGAATTGTGGTGTTGGAGAACAGTACTGACTATGTAATAGACTGCTGTTTAAAAACAATCACGTTTGCCGTGGAGGAAGTGTAAGGTGTTCTTCAGAGGCAAGGATCATGAAACTTAGTCTCACATACACTAGCAATGTCATCAAGAGGAAATAAACTTTGGAAAAAGACATCATTCTGGGAAAGGTGGAGCATTCTGAGAAAGGTGGAGGTTTTAGAGAAAGAAAGGAAGACTCTCAACAAGATAGACTGACACAATGACTGTAAAATTGGCTTAAGCATATCCGAGATGGTGAGAACGGTGCCAGCTAGGGCAAGGTTCATAGGGTCGCTATGATCATGGTTGACTGGATGGCACATAACTTCAATGACTATCAATGGCAGTTTATGATTGCAGAAATTCCTTTTTATTTTAAAGTTGTCATTGAATTGCATGAAAAAAAATTTGACTACAAGATCTAAACTAAAAAAAAAAAACCCTTAAAAGCCAATATCCAAAATAAAACACAGCAACCCAAAAATAAAACTCTAAAGCACCCAAAAATATCACTGTTATCCAATTAACTGATTAATAACGACTCAATCAAAGTTTTCAAAGCTGTAAATCTTAACAATTCTTGTCTATATTCACCTGATGAAATAATTGGTAAATTCTGGCACCCAATCTACTTTTTTTTTTAATCCGGACAACACACTATAGACTATTCCACCAGAAATGTGGCCAATCTTAGCAGTGAACTCTACTTCCTTTAACAAGGTGACATAACAAGACAGTTGGATTATAGTTCAGGTCTTTAGCTTCTCTGTTGTTGTTGTGTATTATTGAGTTGGAAACAACTCATAGCTGACCTTCAAGTGGGTTTTCAGATGCAGTAAATTACATGGAAGGAGACCACCTTTCCTCTCCCATGGAGCAGCTGGTAGATTGTAATTGTATGCCTTTGGAATGACAAAGCAACTTCTTAACCACTAGGCTACCAGAGCAGGTGGTGAAATGGTTAACATGACTGAATGCTAACAAGGGGTTGAAAATCAACTTCTGTAATAAACACCCATTGAAAATCTTACGGAGCACACATTTACCATAACACACATGGCATATTGAGAAATCACAACTAATTGGGAGGAAATAATTTACCATCTAGCTCAAACTGTCTATAATATAATATGTCTACAGGACAGAACAGAGTTTAGGGCTGTTGTACATAGGGTCTCTATGAGTCGCAAGCGACTTGACGGTACATAACAACAATAACATACATTTTTCGTACATTCTGAGGCCTAAACATTGACTTAGGACAATGAAACCACATAGAGCACATAATGGACAATAGGCCCAGGTTTAGCAAAAATCTTTGTTAATATTCTAAGCAGTTTGTTATTTCTTGGACTTCTCTCTCAGTGATAAATGCATAAGATGTCATCCTGTCTCAAATGCATACTTTTTAAATATAGGGACTTAGGAATATGTTTCTAGCGAAATATGAGCACAAATGTAAGTGTTCATGTGTTTTTATTTTTCTTCATTTTATTTGGATAATTCATGTATCAACCTGGCTTTCATTCCCTCCCTTTTGAAAGCATAATATTTATTTTTGTTGAAATAATTTTCTGCTTGGTATGAAAATATACTTTAGTAAGCATTAATACTGGTTAGGGGCTCAGTTTTAATGAAATTTTAAAGAAAAAAAAAGTCTTAAATCCAGCTTGATTTACTTCAAAAGCACAGGTCAAATATCATACTCCTTAAGGGAAATATTTTCCCCACCATTTCTTTTCATGCTCCTGAAATATTTTGACCTTCTATTAAAATGATCATATTAGATGTCACCTAGTCAAGTACTTTTTTAAAAAATTATCTAAAATTAATCTTCCTTTCTTCCTACCTTTGTTCTCTTCTTTCCCTCCTCACTTCCCTTCTCACCATCCAGTTCCCTTATTTCTTCTTTCATACTTTTTTCAGGATTATAAGTCTGCAGATTCCTGAAGTCTAGTTATCTGAGGTCAACATAAACCTCTACGGTTCAGCTTCTACAAAATTGAGAAGGTAAAAATTAGCAACAGTAGCTACTTCAAAGGGATTTGGTCAAGTCTCTGAATTAGGATACTTTATATTATGCTTGTAGCGCTGGTGGCTTAGTGATAAGGAATGGTAATGGAAATCCAAAGGCACATGGTTCAAATCCACAAGCTACTCTGAGGGAGACAAATGGGAAATCTCTTCCTGTGCAATTTACTCTGCAAACCTACCGGCGGGTCAGGTATGGATTGGTTTCAACCCAGTAGTGCATTACAACAATAATGTCATATTAGGTTTATGTCATACCAAGTCCCAATGCTTGTCTAGGACAATGATTACTATTTTACAAAGTCAATCCAGTGGTACATGAATTCCACAATGTTCCTATCACAAACACTCTTAGGTGATTTTTGTCTTTCCTATTCCATCTTTTTCCCTAAGTCATATAATATTCAGATTTAGATGATGAAGAAATTATACATACAACTACAATCCACCCCCACTCACTGCCACTCTGCTCTGCTTGATTGGGTTGCAGGCAGAGAAGAGACATCCTCTACATCTTCCTTCAACAATAAACCTGCAATAGTACAGCTATAACTCACAGCCATGAATCTATTTGTGGCTCTGATTCTTTATTTCACCTGTGTTAAAATATCACAATATTTCAGCTGTTAATTGAAGCACTCTGGCGTCTTGAGTTATTTTTATAGTCAACTTGAGATGTCATATGATAGTTTAGATTAATGGAAGACGTGAGTCAGAAATTCTGTCTCTAGTTATGGTTATAACTCTTAACATGTGCTAACATGTGATATCTGTAGATCATGTGACCTGTAGTTATTTCTAAAATGGGCATTTGAAACATAGAGCTTTTGTCATGGTAACGCTTTATGCTAAATGAAAGCAACACTTTAGTCTCATAATTTTTTCCCTGGTACCACATGTCTTAATAAAAAGCAGTCATTTTAATATTTTTCAGATGTCTTCAACAAACCCAAGGGTATTGAACTAAAATAAGCAAATACCAGGTGAAATAGGTTTATCAACTTTTATAAGATTATTTATAAAACGCTGATCATATGTGGGAAAACCCAAGAAAATTGATTTGTGGAAAGGAAGTTCATCTACTATTAAGATTCCCCCTGAAAGCAGGGAGTAGATTCATTCACAGTCTAAGAAGCATCCAGGAAGTCAACATAGAGAAAGTGTGAACTCTCGGAGAAGGAGGCTTGGAGATCCTTTTAAGTGATGTGAGCAGTGGAGCTCTTAAAATGGGGCTAATTAGCTGTTTGATGTACTTGACAGAGGAAGATGAATGCAAGCAGAGAGGAAAGACTGCAAACACAGATATCCCTGATTGCATTATTGTCCAAAACTTTAATTAATTTCTTGAGGACTATCTTTTCCATAATTTAAAATGGTTTAAAAGAAGTACAACTAACAGGTTCAAAATGTTTCTTTAGCTAATCACTTGCACTGCAGGAGGCTGAAAATTGTAGAGCACATTTTATACACTTCTCAAGCTGTCAAAGAATTACTCTCATAAGCACTGGCTTTCATTCTTCCTCTGTTTGCCTAATGGCATGGAGAAATGTGTGACTTGACTTCACTAATATGTTGTTCACAGCCCAAAGAGTTACTATTGTGCTCTTCAGAGGATTATAAAAATTTATCAGGGTTTTGGTTTTTTTTTTTTGGTTACAAAAATATTATCTTTTGCTTGTCTGTGTTAAAACAAAAAATACTGGTTATGGGTTTTCATAAGAAGTAACCGTTTACATATTAAAAAGAAATAAATAGTGTTTCAGCTAGGATTAATGTTATTTAAAAATTATAATTTTCAAAGAAAGATGACTATCTACTGAGGAAAACTCTAATAAAATAGTGGTGATAGTTTGTACAAATAGGAGCAATGAAAATAAAAACAGAATTGATATGAACTTGTTTCCATTTATTTTATTTACACAAGCCAAGCTACTGGTTTGTTAATTTGCATAATTTCTTCAGTAAATAAACAGTTGTGTTTTTTTTTCTTGTATAGTTTCGCATAAGTAAAAACTTTAAAATCATCCCATTAGTATAATCAGCACTACAGCAAATTAAAAGATTATTAATAAGAACATAAAATTAATAAATAATAAAATCAAATAGATTAGCATAATGACTTTAATTCTTTATTCCAATTTCATCAAAGCTACAGGGCCATAATATAATCATTCAAACTTTCTGTTTAGAGAATAAAGAAATTCTGGAGAAGAGGACTTTTATTACAGATATTCAATATATTTGCCAAAATGAAAGATAGCATCTTTCTATGAGTTTGTCTATATCTTAAACAATCATAAAAAAAAATTATATTTATTGAGAATTTTCTGTAAGTGTCACTTACTAGAGATAAAGCAGAAAAGCGAATGGCAAAATTATCTTTCGTCTACCTTTTTAGTGTTGTTGCTGTTAGATGTAATTGAATTAGTTCCATCTAATATTGGCACTATGTACAACAGAATGAAATGTGACCAAATCCTATGCCATTCTCAGAATTATTGTGTACTTGAGTCCATTGCTGAAATTATTGTAACTTCTAGGATTAAAAAAAAGGATTAAAAACATAATATAAATAAGTAATGCAAATAGTGAATCATCAAGTGATACGAGGAAGTTAACAAAGTACAGCGTGTGGTCATTGGCTTATACTCAGAGTAGTGTGGGAACGTTTTCAACAGACAGTGGCATGATCTGACTTGCAATTTAAAACTCACTTGGGCTGCTGTATTGAGAACCTTCTAAAGTAAGACATTGTTGGTAGTTGCCATCAAAGTTGGCTATTACTTATGAGAACTGTCTGTGTAACTGAACCAAGTGTTGCTTGGTCTTGCATCATACACATGATCATTGGAATGTTTGAGTCCTTTCAAACATTCATAGCAAGAGATTAAACTAGACTGCGGCAACTTGCCATTAGAGGAGAAAGTGATCATTCAGAAGTACGTGAATGATCAAATGCACACGTTTCATGGAAAGACAGCTCTAAAATAATTTCTTCTGCACTTTCTGCCTATTAGTTTAGCTTCTCCTTCTTTACTAAGATCTACGAATTCTCCCATCATATCTATCTTTCCCACTCCTCACCTTCTTTCCTTTCTGAAATAGGTTGAAAACATTTTTATTTTAAAAATATTTTTCCCCACTTCAACTTCTGTAATTGTGAACGAAGAGATAATGTTCGAGTGTGACTTATAGAATAATTAAGACTTTAGCAAGCAGTAATGAGGTACATTAATCTAGGCAAAGACGGCTCAGCCTGTAGCTTGGAAATTCACAGAAGTTTGAAGAAGCAAGCATTCAGGGAAGTAACTACTGTGTTTGCTCTGAAGGGGAGAAGGAAATTGTTTGAGATTAGGCCATGACATGAGTACTGTACTCACAACTTTAGATCTTATGCACTATTGTATAGTACAGTGTGACAGGGAACACCTAATATAACTGGCATTCCTCATTCCTTATCAGGGCAGAGAAAGATGAACACTAGCTCTATCAGGGCCCAAGGAATGCAATAACAGCAGCATCTTCTGAAAGAACGTAATGTATAATCAAGACTTTATGGGCAAGCACCTAGCTGGCAGGAGCAGAGTGACCTATTCATATAGAAGCAGGACTTTGAGTGGTTAGTTTTCTCTGAGCATTTACAGGCTGCCCAGCTGATCAGAAATGGTGCTTTCCTCCTAAATATAGTCAATGAATGCTTTTAAATACAGCACTACAAGGCAATCACATTAATATTTCAAGCCTAGTTTTGGTACCTATAATTTCACAGGAATTTTACTCTTGTCGGTGACTTTTAGTCTGAGGAAGAGACTAACTGACTTAACAAAGTACCATTTGCTTACCAAGGTCCTCACTCTCACTCTTTGTCTGGTTTCAGATTCATGGCTGACCCTCCAGTAGGTTTGCAAGGCTGTAAATTGCATGAGAGAATTCCCACCTTTCTCCTACATAGTGGACTCAAAGCACCAGAGAAGCATATCTTTTTTACTAGCTTCAATACACTATAGACAGAGTCACCAGAGCTCCCTACTATAATCCAAGGCCCTAATAAAAAATTCTTAGTCATATAATAGTTAAGTTCATGGCTGTTAACCAAAAGGTATGAAGTTCAAATGCATCAAGTGTTCTGAGGGAGAAAAAGTCTGGCAATCTACTTCTGTAAAATTTTATGGCCGAAGAGACTCTGGAGTGATTTAACTCAATCCTTTTAGGATTGATAATAAAATAAAATTAAAATACCTCCTTGCCTTAACGTAAGAATCAACTTATAGCTGACCCTCCAGCAGGTTTTCAGAGGCTGTGAGTTGCCCAGGAGGAGATAGTCATCTCCTGTGGACCAGTTGGTAGATTTGAACCACTTACTTTTGGATTGGCATTGCAACTTCTTACCCATCAGGCCACCAGAGCTCCCTTTAGGGTTGCGGAGAGTCAGTCTTGACTTAAAAAGACAAAGGAACTAGCATCGCAGGATTTTGCACTGATCTCACTGAGATATAAAGGGAGATATGGGACAATTTTGAAAAGAGAAGCAATGTGGCTAGATTACACTTTAGGAAGATTTTCTGGATGAAAGTTGTATGGTAGTTATAAGGGAAAAGCTACCTTGTTGGTTGCAGTATGTTTTTACAAAAGTGTGGAAGACTAAAGTGCAATGGGCCATGTTGTGAAGTCTGTACAACATCAATACAATATAAATGTGATGACCATAGGTGAGAAGACATTTGGAAAAATATTTGGAGAGGAAAATATAACACAGGGAAATCTTGCTGGCATTAAAGCTCCCTAATAGTGAGAGGCTGAGTACATTAAAGCAGCAATTTATTTGATGGGAGATTGATAGCTGGAAGGCTAGTGACAAGCCCTGTTGCCAGGAGAGCATGGTTACAGTCCCAGCCTGTGACTTTAAAAACTTCACTGGGGGAAAAATTACAGTCGGGCAAGCAGCAGCAGGGCATGGCCTACGGCACAATCTGCCGATAACTAAGTCCCAGGGAAAACTGATTTGTGGCTTCTGATCACATGCGCTGCGAGCCTCTCCTATTGACTAGTCGTGGTTCATCAGGATGTAGATCTATCTTGGCTAACAAGAAAGCACTGGAGGTCTTCATTTAGCCACTGAGCTCTGTCTCCAGAGACGGAGTGCAGCTGTCTTTACCTTCCTACCAATCAACACATCAAAAGCTGCAGAATATATTTTCACTTTCAAAAAATGCAAACTGCAAGCGAGATAAAGTTGCCAAACTCGGCTTGAAAAGGGGTGAATGATTACAGAAGTGCTGCAGATACAAAGAATAAATCATGTGTGCCCAGCCAGAATTTTCTTATATGTGTCAACAAGAAAGATAGCTGGCTCTCTGTATCTACAAGACATCCACACCATATTAATTTGACTAGGAAGGATTAAAACCATTTACACTGGATTTCTTACTTGTCTAATTCTAAGCATCACACTTCCTCAGGATTTCTCACTGAGACTAACTGGGAATAATGAATATTATTAGAATGCTCATCTTCAAATAATTCATCTGCAACCTTCAAATAATTACTTTGCAAGGATTTTCACTCGATCTGTGCAAGGATACATTTCATTTTCCATTTAATTTTAAGAAGTTTTTCCTTTCCCCGGAGTTTGGGACTCCACCATAAATAAATTCTGAATCTTTGAATGTTTTCTCAAATTATCTGTTCTTTTGACATTGATTCTAATATCATCAGGACCTTTCCTCCCAGATGTTTTCCAGGAAGACTTACTCACAAAAGGTCATCGCCTTTTCCCAGCTTTCAAGGATCATTTTGTTTCGGCACTCTTGATTTGGGACGTGTGCAGGTGCATGAAAAAGAGAGAAGGTTACCCTTTGGTAAGCTCTGTTTAATTCTCTAAAATGAGTGAAAGGTCATGCTGGAGAGGTAGGTTCCTTATGCATTTTAAGTCAAAGCCAGTGCTTTAGCTTTAAATTCCAGGTGGCCTAGTAAGGATTGGAATGCATGGCTGTGACTGCATCCCTTTCAGGTAGTGCTTAAGGGAGATGTTGCTTTGATTTACCAGGTTCTCTGAAGTGAGCTCCTTTGGGGCTGTAGGTAAGACAGGTGGAGGATTGTTGCATCAGTGTGTGCTTCTCTAGGTGCTATCAATTCCCTTATTGGGAGGTTAGCCTGAGAGAAGTTCTGTTTTAGCCCCATCATGCCCTGCTTTAACAGAATGTCCTCGTTATGTTTCTCCCCAAGTCCATGGGAAGATTAGTTTTCTCTTGCCATTTCACAGTTCTAATATGGCCCTAAACTGATGGCACCAGATTATGGGTAATACCCACAATGTACACTAAAATTCTCTTTCGTAGTCTTTCAAAATTTTAAAATAAACATTAAAATTCATTCTAATCACATGAATTCCTATTGGAGAATGCAAATACATTTTTTTAAAAATAAATACTGTGGTAAAAGAAAGGTCACATGCAGATTTAACATACAAACTCCAAACTGGAACTCTACTTTCTGCAAAGAAAGTCTGTGCATTTCTTAGCATCTGTTTTCATACTTCAACCTGAGCTCTGGGTCTCATTTCAGCACTTTTACTAAGAAAGTCTAATTTACTAGCTTTTCAAGCGCACTCATTCCACAAAGGTTCCAAGCAAACTTAAAAGAATGTCTACTTCCACATGAAGGACCAGACAACACATAAACTAAACTTGCAAGACATACCATTTTACATACCTTTGTAACATCCGGATTAGACTATGACAGTGCCTTCCTCCAGGGCCATTCCACAGACCACCCAGGAAATCCAGTCACTGCAGACAGCAGTGGCAGGTTGTTGACTTAAGAATGGAGTGCATCACATTGCAATTGTGTGAACACCAAACAGTCATTTTTTTATTTAGGGCAGAATTAAAAATTTGAAAGATGAAATTTCAATATCTGGGTTCTCTAGATCACTGTTCCTTAGATGTAACACTTTCCCTCCCTCCACTTCATAGCAAGGTGTTGCTGGTAAAGTAGAGCTTTCTCTTCATCTGCAAAGACAGTTCAAGGGCTCCCACAAGTTAACTATTTAATGAGTTGCAAAAACAATAGTAACAATAGTTGCTGTCATCCTGGCTTATAGCAGTCTCTGTGTAAGAAGAGTTGTGCCGGGTGGGCCTTTAAGTGTTTGATTTCTCTCTTTCTCTCTATTCTTTTCTCCTTTGAATTACCAAATCTTTTTTTCTGAAGTATCACTGGGCAAATTTAAACCTCCAATCTTTTGGTTAACAGAAAGCACGTTGAATGTGTTCATTTACTGCAGAAGAAAAATAAGACCCCCAGAGTTAAAACTAATCATAATTGCCTAAAGAAACCTTGAATGTATTCTATGAATTTAAATAAATCATTAAAATATATTAAACTTGCTAAGATGCAAAATAAATAATGAGAGTTTCTAGATGCAGTAACACCCATAAAAATATATTATGTATAGTTTGACATGAGCAAAAATCACAAGGGTTGCACAGAAAATAAACAGTTATTTGTAAATATTTCTTAAAAATCACATAGTGAGCTTGGGTGTGCTTGTTTCTAGTCTGTCTCCAATGCCTCATCTCTTCACAATACTGGTTATTCCAGTCCAAGAAATGAGCTGGTTTCTTTTAATTTGTTTATTAATCAGCACTCTTGATACTAGAAGCCATGAAATCAAAAGAGGAATTGCATTGGAAAAGTCTGCTGTCAAGGACCTCTCCAAATTATTGAAGAGCAACAGTGACAGCGTGGAGACTAAGGTGTGCCTGATCCACACCATAGTCTTTTCAATTACTTGCTGTGATTCAGAATACTGAAAGATGACTAGGGATGATAGGAGAATTTATGACTTTGAGTTGTCGTTCTGGAGAAGAGTATTGAAATACTATGGACTGCTAGGGGAACAAAAAGGTTCATCCTGGAGTCTGTGAAATCAGGCTATTCCTTGGAGGCAAGGATTCTCAAGCTCCATCTCACATACTTTGGACATGTAGCAAGGAAGGACCAGTCCTTGGAGAGGATCATCATGCTTGGGAGGGTGGAGGGACAGTGCAGGAGGGGAAGGCCCTCTATGAGGTGGATTGATTTCAGTGACTAGGGTAATGGAGATGAGTGTGTCGGAAAAAGTAAGGTTGACACAGGATAGAGCAAGGTTCAGAGCTGTTGTACATAGGTTCTCTATGAATCACAAGCAACTCAACGGCACATAACAACAACACCACCACTATTCATAAATTGTCTTACCAACACCACACTCTTACAAACTCCAAGGAATGGATTCTTAAAGTCTGCAGAATGTCACCTATTGATAATGGTTGCACAGGAACTGTGTTAGGCAAATAACATAGCTAACCAAAGTGAGCCCATTTTATTAACATAGGAGACGGTCTAGATTAAGGAGCCTGGGTGATGTAGTGGTTAAGAGATAAACTACTAACCAAAAAGTCAGATGTTTGATGGTTCAAATCTCTCAGTATTCCTCAAGAGAAAGATGTAATAGACAGTTGACTTCCATAAAGATTTCAGCCTTAGAAACTCATGGGATAGGTCTACTCTGCCCTATTAGGTCATTATACATGGGCAGTCGGTGGTAGTGGAATGTTAAGATGAAAGTTAATTTAGAAATTGCGGCTTCATGCAATGGAGGAAAAATATGCTTCTTTTTTCCCCCTACAAGAAACCAAACAACTTAATTTTTTAAAAATGCATATTATTTTTACCACACACTTTTTCTCAAAATAATTTTAAGAGTTTAGATGCAGAAGGTTTTGTTTGGGCAGTTATTTCTTAATTTGACATTAAGAATTAAAAAAAGTATTTTATGTGGAATAATGGGTTAAGGATATTTATGTTTTCTGACATAAAGAGTCAAAAGCAACACTAGTTTCAGTTACACTGGTTTGATCTCATTGATGTAACGTTCCAAATATTATTCTATTTTCACCAGGTAACAACTGTACTGGCCTAGTAGCAAGAAGCTGTGAGGCAATCCTGAAGGCACATTGTGCGAGGCCACCAGCTTCTCCTCTGGAGAAGAATGGGTAGTCTCCTCCCGTGTGCTTAACTGCCTCTGAAAACCCGCCGGAGGTACAGCCATAGGTCGATTCAGATGAATCTACTGTTCCATACAACACTTATTTAAATAAGCAATAACTTAAACAATAATCTGAAAACTATAAGAAGGAGAAGGAGAAGGAGATGAATCTACTGTTCCATACAACACTTATTTAAATAAGCAATAACTTAAACAATAATCTGAAAACTATAAGGAAAGAGTTATATAAATAGTGTCAGCATTAGTAATATATAAAAACATTAGCATAGATGAAAAAACAGTGGGTTTTATTTTCACCTGGAGATTAAAGACATATGCAATATTGTGATTCTTTTTCTCTTGAAGAATCACATATAACCCAAACCTGATGCTTTGAATGTGAGAAAACAAACTATGAGTAATAATGCTAAACAAATTAAACTAACACTATCAAAGATAAATATTAGTTCAGCCTCAGTTAACTTTTAATCTCCACCAAATATATCCAGATAGATATTCAACTCCCATGTGTTTTACTGCCTTTGAAAATCATTGGAGGGGTGGTCAGTTATGAGTCAACTTTGATTCAATGGTACACAAACAGTGGCATAGTATATAATTTACTTTTTATGTTAAAGAGAGAAACAATGACCAAAAACGCCAGTCTAACCCACACAACAAATTTTATATGAGAAAAAGGAATTCCCAACTCTATTTTCTTATATGTCTCATATGCCATTCCAAATAAATATTTGATTCTGAAAGACCCAGCATAAAGTTAAGTTGAATTTAAATTGTATAAATGTTAATCAATATGTATTCATTTTTTAGGAAATGTTTTAGGAACGTTGCTATTTATTTCTATTGCCTGGGAGTAAAAAATAAATTAATAAAAACAAAGTTGCAGCCTGAATAGTAGTGAATAAAAAGGCCACTTCAGTTATTCAGCAGTTATTGTTGTGGTCGCTAGGTGCCACTGAGTTGAGTAGGACTCACAGCAACCCCACGAGCAGCAGATCTGAACCTTGTCCTATTTGTGCCACCCTCACAATCTCTGATATGCTTGAGCCCATCACTGCAGACACCGTGTCATGCTTCCAAGCATGTTGTTCCTTTCCAAAGAATAGCCTCTCCCAGCAATATGCCCAGAATATGAGAGACAAAATCATTATCCTTGCCTTCAAGAAGCACTGTGACTACCGTTTTACCAAGACAAATGTTTGTTGTTTTGGCAGTTCACAGGATATTCAGCCCTCTGTCTGCACTTTCTTCTCTACAATATATCTGTTTGGGTGTTGTTTGTTGTTTGTTTTTGTTTTTCTGCAGTCCATAGGCTATTCAGAGGCTGTATATTGTAAGGGAGTACATGGTCCATCTTTCTTCCTCAGAGAGACTGATGGATTTGAACTGTCTGCCTTTTGGGTTGGCAGCCCAACTCCTTACCACTACCAGGTAAGCTTACTAGACATCAATGAGTAGGCTCCGCACAGAGTGAGCCTATGCACAACAAGATGAAACCTTGCTTGATCTTGCAGCCTCCTCACAATCTCTGCTGTGCATAAGCCCACTCTTCAAATTACTGTGTCAACTCATCTGAGGTTTTCCCTTGCTCTTGTTGACCATCTATCAGCTTTATGAAACACAGTATCTCTCTACAGGGATTGGAGAAAGATGCCTAAATTATGGAGATTGATAAATAATTGGTTTGTATTCTTTTGTTTATTTTTGTTGTCCTTATTGAGTAATAAAAACTTAATTTTGCTTGAAAATACAAAAGATACTTCAGAATTGTTGTTTTTGGGGGTCCATCCCCTTTCAGAGCATTGCAATAACATTCACTTTTAATATACCATAGTTTTGTATTCTGGCTTAAAGTATGATTTTCTGAAAAGAAACTGGCTAAAAAGAAACTTTTTATTGCCTGAGAATTTGGAATTGGTTCATACTGGAAAAAAACAAAAACGCAAATAAAGAAAAGATGAAACTCACTTATCGTCAAGTTATGCTAACTCATAGCAACCTTATAGCCAGCCTCTGAGGCTGTAAATCTTAAAAAGGCAACCCTACATTGGGTTTCTGAAGCTATAAATCTTGGTGGAAGGAGACTACTCATTTCTCTCCTGCTGAAACACTGATGGATTTGAACCACCAGGGACTCTTGGCCTTTAGGTTAACATTGTTAATACACTACAGGTTTGGATTTCTTAAAACTTCCAAGCATTTCTCTTTACTCTTCTGGTAGATAAAACTCTAAATTAGGCATCAGGAGAAATTTGTTACAATTATTCATCAAATCTTGGACAAATTAAAATTTTTCCTAAGCCTAATTTCCTCATATATAAAAATAGGTCCCTCTCTTAAGACTGTTCTGGAAATGAACTTGATTACTTTTCAACAAATAGGTTAGAACATTGTTTTAGAATTCCTGTAGAGTCAAAAGCAACTATTGATTATTTTTAGTAGTGAAAACAGCAATAACTAGAAGCTGAAGCACAGCTAATAAGTGAGTTTTCTGTGCTGATGTCTGTATATTTTTTCATATAAAATCATGAAGGAGATGAAGAAAAATAGAAGGCAGCCATGACTGAAAAGCAGAAGAAAACAAGGGAAAGAAAGAGAGGAGAGAGAGAGAGAGAGAGAGAGAGAGAGAAAGAAAGAAAAAGAAGAAGAAGAAGAAGAAG
>NW_006399762.1:21145082-21158292 GCF_000299155.1 Elephantulus edwardii
GAAGAAGAAGAAGAAGAAGAAGGAGAAGGAGAAGGAGAAGGAGAAGGAGAAGGAGAAGGAGAAGGAGAAGGAGAAGGAGAAGGAGAAGGAGAAGGAGAAGAAGAAGAAGAAAGGAGAAGGAGAAGGAGAAGGAGAAGGAGAAGGAGAAGGAGAAGAAGAAGAAGGGAAGGAAGGAAGGAAGGAAAGGAACGGAAGGAAGGAAGGAACGGAAGGAAGGAAGGAAGAGCTCAGTAATCAAAGTGGCTCTGACTCAGCCTCCTTGTTACAGGACTTATCTCACACCTTCTCACTCTAAAAATGTAAAGGTGCTTGGAACAAACCTTTGTACATGTGCCACCTTCTGCCCTTGCTCTATCTTGCCAAATTCAAAATCTTCAGGGTATTATCACTATTATAAAGGAGGAAAGTGTTCTATTATGCCTTAATTTCCTGTAGAAAGTTCTTAGATGTTTGTAGATGAAAAAAATATATATCTATGCTTATAGTATATTGCATTCTGCTTTGGAAAAATAAAATGCAGGTAAAAAAAAAAAAGAAAGAAACCCATTCAATCACAAACACATTGCAGTCAGTAGCTATGATTCAGACCACAAATCATAGTGAAGGCCAGCCTCTGTCTATGTAACATATAAAATGCCTTTTTAACTCAATAGTGGTAGAAGCATTCTATTCCAGATTTGAAAAGATTTCACTATTTTTTTTCCTGCCCAAAAGATTAAGTATTAAATAATGATCCAAAAAATAGACACCAGCTTGTTTGTTAAGGAGCCCTGTCTTACACTTTCCTAACATTATAGCCAGATTTCACGGTCACAGGAAAACAAAACACACATAATGGAGTAGTTATTAATTCAATAAATCCAGCAGCTCTCGTGCTCTGGGCAAAAGGCAAAGTTAAAAGCAGCTGTTCATTGACGACATATGGGACATGGCCAGGGTGAGGGAGCTGCTTTAGCACATCATCCACCACTTTTAAGGCTGACTGCACTCAATTTCTTAGACCATCTACACACCATTTTCAGTTCTGTACCTCCATAATTTATCACAACAATACCACAAGCACACAGATCAGAGGGGGAAAATGAAAGCAATTTACAGTATCAAGATGAAAGTAGCTGAATGGGTGGAGAAGACCTACTATGTAAATCATATCCACAACCTCAAGGAATGTTGACATAATATTCTGGAATTAATTTTTCCAGCATTCCTATGTGGGTCACACAAAGGTAAATCTAGTTTCTCCTCCCCACCTCTTATATCTGGAGTTGTTTATCAATATGTTAAAGAGGAAATTGATTTTACCTCTCCTGTCTACAGAGACAATAAGAACCTTATGTATAAAACTTACCAATAACAATGAAAGGAACCAGTTGAAACATTACCACGCAATCTTTTTTATGTATCTCCCAGTTAAAGGTCATGGGAAGACAGCAATAAAAAAAAATATATATATAATAAAGGTAGTAGCACAGACAAATAAGGATATCAATCTATTCTAAGTAGCAGTTTGTATTATTATATACTAATCTCATTGTGTCATCTAATAAAATCTGACCATATAATCTGTTTTACATTTGCCCATGAATTACAAACTCCTCAAAATGAAGCACTTAGGAAATGAAATCTCTATAATATAATGACAATTTCATGTGGAAGTCTTCTTTCATACTCTAATGAAAATGGGTTTCAATCATGGTAATTAACCAACTAATATCCCGATCTTTCTCGGTTCTTATTTATTTTTCTTTATCTTCTCAGAGTTCAGTGAAATAGGACAGAATGAGAGTAATAACCCGGTGACAACAGATAATTGAGAAAATCCAGCATCTCAGAACAAAAGGTATTGGGCAAAACCCACGACATGTAAGAACATTCTAGGAATCTTCAGAAATATTCTGAAGGAATTTTGATATCCTGCAGACATGTAAAACAGCAGATTAAACTCACTCATATGTGCAGGAAGAACATACACTCAAACTGAAAAATATGCCATCATTTATTTCAGGCATTCTTCTTAAAGAAAGTTAAATCCATAAATAAGCAATTTCTTATTCTTCTTTCTCTCTGAATATAAAAGTATGTTGTGTATTGTTTAATATGTGAAAAAATGCAATAACCAATAATTATTCTAACCCTAACAGAGATACTCTGCAATTTTATTTTGTAATTATTTTTGTTACTAATTATGTTGCTTTATTTTGTTACTGTTTATTGTTTGCAATTTTATGTATATGACTACATGTTCATGTTTTCATCTTTTGAGTCATCTTCTTCATGGTGAGTCAGAACTGACTTCTGATCTTCCAGCAGATTTTTGTGGGGTTGTAAATCACATGGAAGGAGTCTGCCCATCTTTCATCCAAGGCATAGATTTGAACCACCAGAGTGGCACATTTCAGTTAGCAATACAAATCCGTAGGGACTACTCTCACTCTCTTGCTGTAAATACACAGAAAATCTTGGTATTTTAATAATATTAAGCCTTTCTCATGTGCATTCTGTATATTTCCTTTCTCTTTCTTGCTATTGTTGGGTGCTGTTGAGTAGGAATCAACCCATCGCTGACTCTGTGGCAGGTTTGCAGAGACAATTAATGGTGCAGGAAGAGATTACTCATCTTTCTCCCAAGGAGCAGCTGGTGGATTCGAATCTAATGCCTTTGGGATTGCAGTGCAGCTTCTTGTCACTAGGCCATTAGAGCTCCCTCTGCTCTTTCATTATCCAAGCTATATGTTTTACCAACCTTGTTTTATTATTACCAAAAAATCTTAATGTAGTAATTGTTGCAGTATTATATCATTATTTTTATCACTACAATTATTTAAAAATCGGAAAATTAAGGCATTATGACATTGTGTTATTGTTGGTGTGTGCTGTCAAGTCATAACTGACTATAGCAACCCTGGAGAGGATTTTCAGAGGCAGAAATGGCATGGGAGGAGATTTCAGCATCAGAGTACATAATTTCCTTTTTTGATACTTGTTGAATAGCAGAGGTATTTTTAATCAATGTATTTATCTCAAGTTAATGCTTTCTGTTACCAGGTATATAATCTTTATAGATGGTTTTAATTTCCATATGTTTCCATATCAATCTTATTCTTCCTTTCTTTTTTACGCCTAGAAACACCTTAATCATCCTATGATCAGATACAAAATCTTCCTTTTTCCCCCTTCTTTTTTATTATATTAGTTTATTTACAAAATTGTTGTTGTTGTTGTTAAGTGCCATTGAGTTGCAGATGACTCATAGCGACCCTATGAAGGAAAGTTCTTAACTCTTGTGTGTCTCTCATACTCTCTCCAGATTCATAGGGTTTCCCAAGGCAAGCTATTATGGAAGTGGATGCCACTCCTCCTCCCAAGCTTGTTTTAATTGGGAAGCTCTGCCCAACACTGTCTGCCATGGGTAACCAACCATTAACGCATTTGACACATCATTGTCACAGTCTTCAGCCTCACAGCAACCACAAGTTACCATTGTAGGGCTATGCGACCTAGAGGAATGTTTGAACAAAAACAATGAAAGACAGGCCTGAGGGTGGTTCCTAACTACAGATTCTTTTTCTCACTCTGGCTTTTCTACTTCTATGAAGCCAATCAATTAATTGTCTCTACATCATGTTCATTCTCACATAGGTGTTCGTGGTATTTCTTTATTTTTTTAAATTAATGTTAATGAGCGTTTGTGGGGACTTTGGGTTTTCACTCATTCATTGTTGCTTTTTTCTCCCTGCCCACCCTTCCCCACTCAGATTGCTCTTCTCTTTGAAAGGTTGGAGAGAAATTCTTTCATTGGTGTATAATGCCCCTCCTCCGCCGAGTATACTCCACTGTGCAGACTTCATTCTGGACTCTTGTCATCACCATGATACCCAATCATATATTACTTTTAAGCAGATCTCTCCCTCATCTGTCTCAATGAAGTATACATATTTATCAAGTCTTTCCCAGTCTCAAAGACACATAACAATGTCAGTCTCACCCCAATGTTCAAGGTGTTTCTGCTGCCTGGAACACCACTTTCTTTGCCTTGTCACTCTCCGGGTTCTGCATACTTCTTCATGCTCATCTCAGTTTCAATAATTTTCATGAATCAAGCAATGGTTTGGTCCTAATGCTGCTTTTTTTTTCAATTTTTACATGAGGAATCTTGCTTATTTGTATCACATCTCGTTCTAAAGGAGTGTGAGGGCAGGTTAGCAGTTTAAATTTCTTGAAGAATATAAGTTACTTATGTCTGCTTCTTTTCTTACTTAAAAATCCAAGCTCAACATTTTTGAGGTTCACTATGAGTGGGGTCCTGACTAGTTGATTACATATTGTGTTCCTTGCAATAAAGTTAGTACATTTCTGAAAAAAAAAAGAAAAAAAGTCACCCACCTTTGGCTTAATAGCATTGCTTTCCTGTCTACTGGGCCAATACATTATTTTCCTTTCTTTTTCTAAGTCTTTTTCTTTTTCCTTTTGTATTTTACTCCTTCATTCTTCTGTAAGTTACTTTAAGATATATGAATAATCTATGGGTTGTTGTTTTTGTTTGTGGTTGTTTTTTTTATGCAGTCAATCAATTAGTCTAGAATTATGTATTTCATAATCTATCCTTCATTTTCTGCATTGAAACATCATATTGCAAGTATTAGTAACATCATTGATCTGGAAGCATTATTTTAATACTAGGGAGCCTTGGTTAGTTGTGCTATTAACCCTAAAATGATACCTTACTGGTAGTTGAAATCTATTACTGACTCCATGAAAGAAAGATAGGTAATCTTCTTCCATGCATTTTACAACTTTAGAAACTCAATGGAGGGTTAACTGTGAATTGAAATACTATTGGCTCTGACTCAATAATAATGAGCTTGAATTGGAGATAAGCATTTTGATACTAAAAGTTTTAAAGAGTAATGATGTCAGTTTAAAGATTCAGGTGCACTTGATCCAAGTCATGGTTTTGTCAATTATTTGCTATGCATCTGTAAATTAGACAGTGAATAAAAAAAACAGAACAAGAATCAATGCCTTTGAGTTGGTATTCTGAAGAAGACTACGGAATATCCCCTGAACTGCCAAAAGCACAAATGAATATGTTGAAACTTTGTCCCACATCCTTTTGGCATGCTGTTAGGTTGGGCCAATTCTTGGGAAAAGACATCATGCTTGAAAAGGTAGAAGGGTAACGTAATAGAGGAAGACCCTCAATAAGGCGAACTGACTAGGTGACTCTAACAATGGGCTCAAATATACTAGAGATGGTTGGGATGAAACAGAATAGGGTAAGGTTTGGATTTGTTGTTCATAGGCTTGCTATGAGTTGGAGTTGACTCAACAACATATAACAAGAACATTTTAATACTTTCTAATAGTGTAAGTCAACCATTCATGAACTCTCATAATTTTCCTGGCTATGACACATCTAATGACACAGTAATTAAGCATTTAGCTGCAATTTGAAAGACTGACATTTCAATATCACAAACAAATTAGCAGAAAACAATATAGTAGTCTGCTTCCAAAAAAATTTTCAGCCTTGAAAATCTTCTGAGAGAATTCTGTCTTTGTCCAATTGGGTGGCTAGGAGTTGGAATTTACTTGAAAGCAATATGTTACAACTCATCTGCTCATTTTTACACACAAATACAGATATTTTGGAAGCATATGCATGGTACATGAAATAAAATGACATTACAAATTAATTAAAGAGAAAATAATATCATGTTCAAAAGTAACCCTATTGACTTAACGTTTTACAACTCATTTGTTGTGTTTTATCATATTGACATGAATCTTTAAATAAATGAGATTTTCTGTGATTGTTTACTTGTTGCAAACACCAAAGAATTATGAGTTTAGGCAGAATTTTTTTTCTTTGTTTGACATATCTCTTTTTGGCAAAAAAATTATCTTGTATTGCTTTTCATTAATTGAATAACTATGCTTTAATAAAGATTATATCAATTTTACATGTATGATAATAAGATTCAAGTTATTTGAAGAATATATGGAATCTTGTGTGTGTAAATGGGTAAGCATTTAAAATATTTGTATGTTCACTGAAATTGTTCTAAGTTCTATTTCTTTTGCTACTAAACACTGCTGTGTCTAGTACAGAGAAAATCAAAGACTGTAGCCCTCTGTATGGATTACATGTCAACATCAAAAAAACAAAAATCTTCACCACTATCCCAAAAGCCAACATTATAATAGATGAAGGAAAGTTTGAAATTGTCAATTATTTCATCTTCATTGGATCCATAATCACTAATCCTTGGGATTAGAAGTCAAAAAATTAAGGAACCTAGAGCAATGAGAAAATCTGCTTTCAGGGACCTCTCCAAAGTCCTGAAGAACATTGTTCTCAGTTTAAAGACGAAGTTTCTCCTGAGTCAAGCCACAGTCTTTCTAATCACCTGTTATGCATCTGAGAGGGGAAACATGAATAAGGGTGGTAAGAGAAGAATCAATGTATTTGACTTGCGGTGTTGGAAAAGTGTGCTAAATACTTTGTGGACTATCAAAAGAACAAATAAATATTTATTGAAGAAGAAAGTGCAAACAGAATATTCCTTGGAGACCAATATGGTGAACATTTTTCTTACATATTTTGGACATGTTAAAAGAGGCTGTTTCTTGGAAAGGGACATCATCCATGGTAATAAGGAAGGTCAGCAAAGGAAAGGAAGACTTTTAATGAGAAACTGTTAGAAGTCTGTGGCAATGGATTCAAATTTAACAAGGATGATAAGGGTGGTGCAGGATAGAGCAGGGTTCAGATCTGTTGTTTATAGGGTATCAATGAGTTGTAGTGGACTCAATGGCACCATGTCTCAGAGAGTTTACTCTTTTGGAAGCAAAAAAACCCAAAAGAATTCTAATATCTAGCATTAACTGAGTTAATGCTATGTGCCAGACCTTATTCAAAGAGCTTTATTCATGTCATTAGTTCCATTCCTCAGTGATCTAAGTATGTGGTATTTTTTCTCCCCACTTTGTGAATGAGTTAGTTACCTCATTTACTTGTGCACATTCACATCTAGTAAGAAGTAGAGCTGGGGTTTTAAATTATGAATGTATTCTGAAGCCTGAGCTTGCAGTCTTAATCTATATTCTTCACAATTTTCTGTCACTGTTAAGTGCCTTCACACTGATGATCATTTAATTCAGTGGCCCTATGTACAAACTGTCCCTAATCCAGTGTCATCATCGCAATCTCTGCATCCTTGTGTTCCCCTGTTAATCTATCTTGTTGAAGACCTACCTAGCCTTTGCTAGCTCCACTACTTTTCTAAGCATGATATATTTTTTCCACAAACTTGCCTCTCCTGGCAACGTGCCCTTGGTTAGAGAGAAAAAATCTCACTAGTCTTGCCTCCAAGGACCACCTTGATTGCATTTCCTCCAGAACAGTTTTGCTTGCTCTTTGGCATCTATGGTGCAATCTAAAGTCTTCAATGAACACCACAATTCAAAATTATCAACTCTTCTTTGGTTTTTTCTAATGATTGAGAGACACAGGGGACAACCCCTAAAAAGAAAGAAAACAAACTCCTTGTAGTTATATTTGAACTTGCATTTACACTTTCAGCAATTCTAAGGCTGACTGTTCACTTTACAATTTTCTACTTTTTCCAGAAACCATGTCAAGCTACTTGCATGTCCAATCAAAATAAGTGTTTGAAATAATTCCTAAAAGATATTACAAGTCAATTACTGAATGCTTGAGGATATATGCGTGTGTGTGAGACTGTTTATGTTTAGATACATGTAGAATCTACTGGAGTGAGGCAAATAGTCAAATATTTGACTACTAACTAACAGACTGAAACTTCCCTTAAGACAATTCAGAGGACAGGCCTAAAGATTTGCGTTTGGAAGGTCACACAGCCTTGAATATCTCGTGGAGCACAGTTGTACTCTGACACCTTTGGGCTTATCCTAAATAGAATCACCTTACATCAACTAGCAATAAAATAGTTTATTTTCTAAGAAGATATCTAAATGCAGAACAGATCATCTGGGATGCTGGGCTGTATGAGGAGAAATGCAGCATCGGAATTGGAGGAAGATTCATCAATAACCTGTGTTATGTAGATGACACAACCCTGCTTACTGAAACTGAAGAGAACCTGATGTGCTTGCTTCAGAACATCCAGGACTGCAGTCTTTAATATGGATTGAGGCTCAATATCAAGAAAAAAAAAAGATTTTTCACCACTGGGCCAATTGGCAGCATCATGATGGATAGAGAGGAGATTAAGATTGTTAACAGCTTTAGTTTGCTTGGCTCCACGATCAACATTCTTGGTACTAGCATCCAAAAAATCAAGAGATGAATTATATTGGGAAAGCAGGCTGTCAGGGACCTCTCCTGAGTACTGAAGAGCAACGATGTCAGTTTGGACACTAAGGTGCATCTTTTCTAGGCCATACTCTTAGCATGCCTTGTGTCAGAGAGCTGGACAATGACAAGGGATGATAGAAAGAGAATTGATGCCTTTGAGCTGTGGTGCTAGAGAAGAGTTTTGAAGATACCATGGACTGCCAAGAGAACAAACAGGTTTGTCCTAGAGAGGGTGAAGCCAACCTGCTCCTTGGAGGCAAGAATTCTGAGACCTTGTGTGACACACTTTGTGCCTGTTGCAAGGAGGGACCGGTCCTTGAAGAGGGACATCATTTTGGAAGGGTGGAGGGACAGAGAGAGGAAGACCACCGATGAGATGGAGTGATACAGTGTTTAGGGTAATGAGGGTAGATGTATCAGAGACAGTAAACTTGGCACAAAATAGGGCAGATTTCAGGGCTGTTGTACACAGGGTCTCTATGAGTCGCAGGTGACTCGATGATACATAACAACAACAGCAGCATACATTTCTCTAGATTTTCAATGAACAAAAATAAAGTTATTACTTGTTTTTCAGAAGATTTTGCATATTAGCATGAGCCTTCACTGTTGTTGTTGTTGTTTATTGTCTTCGAGTTGAGCACGACTCACAGTGACCCTATGAACAAAAATCTTGAAGCTTTTCTATTACTGTCAATATTTATCAAAGTTCCTAGAGTTTCTGGAGGCACTATTCTCTATATAAAAGAACAAAGATATCATTATTTTGCAGATAGGGCAAGGGGACTGCAACAGAAGGAGCAAAAGTATCCATTCATGACTATTAAATAGCAACACAGACTAATATTTATGTAATACTTTCTATGATACAAAGTTTTGTTCTTAACAGATTCACATCTCTCATCTAACTCTTATAATAGACTTTGAAGGTGATCATTATGTATCATCTAGTCAGAACCAACTCGTAGCTGACCCTCCAGTGGATTTTCAGAGGCTGTAAATGGCATGAGAGGACATTGCCCATATTTCTCCTGTGGAGCAGCTGGGAGATTCTTTGAACTGGCAGTATAACTCCTTATCCATTATGCCACCAGAGTAACCCTGGGTAGTTATTTTCACATATGAAGAATTATAGGTATGAGTGAGATATGCTTTGACTCTCAAGCATTACTCTGACTTGAAAAAAGTAAGAACTCTTTGTGGACATCAAAGTTTATATGAAAATATTGTTTTATAAAATGGCATTGTTTCCTGTATGGTTGCTGTTGTTAAGTGCCATTGAGTTGAACAACAGATTTTAACCCTATCCTATATTGTGCCATCCTCTTGATCACCCTCTGAAGTTAAGTGATTGATTATAAAATTCTTCTTATTAAGGCTACAAACTGTTTTTAAAAAACTAAACAAAACATTAACACTTAGGAAATTGCACTGCAATCCCAAAGGAAGTTGGTTTGACTCCACCAATTGTTCTGAGAGAGAAGGGTGAACAATCTTCTTCCATGTTACTAACTGTCTCTGAAAACTCATTGAAGGAACAGCAATGACCTAATTCTGACTCAATAGCAAACACCAACAACATAAGGAAAAAAGATTCTAATGAGTGTCTTAATTACTAAACAAAAAATTATTCATTGTAAAATTGAATAAGAAGTCAGCCTTGTTCTATTGATTAAAATAGTTTTAACAAACAGAGGATTTTATTTAAATTACTACTGGTGAGGTGGCTTTTCTAGAAAGGGCACAAGGTAGTGAAAATTAATTTCATGTCAGGGTTTAATTACTAATGAACTTGCTCTTTTGAGAGAGAATGACAAAGATCACACCTATCTAATTTCATTGGGAATATTATTCATTGAATTAGTTAATTAAGAAAAATCAATTAAATTTAGTATTAGTCTAAGTGTACAAATCTTTTTTTTATTTTTCCAAACATCGTCTCCCATCTTTTAAAAGATTTTTAAACAAGAATAAACCAATTTTAGCAGTAATAATAATATGTTTAAGATTAAGAATTTAAAGGAATTTTAGAACAAGTCATTTATCACTATCAGATCTCTGAGAATTTGTATCTTCAAAATTGTACATTTTTCTTCTGTCTAATTGGATTGCTAGGAATGTCAATTGAGATAGACGGTTTTGAAAACTAAGTCTTGTAAGTACTAAATAGTGTATTATTTTAGATGTGATGTTTTGGTTTTATTTTTTTCCACTTAAATAATGTAATGCAAAAAATACTTTTTAATTCCCATCTTAAAATTTTCCTAAGATTAAACTTTAAGAAAAGTAAGGCAAGATATTCTCACAGACCTCTTCAGTTCCAAAAGTATCTTAGTTTCTCTGATGGGAACATAGAACCTCTACTTTGTTTTTCCTTAGACTAAAGATAATCTCTACTAAGCACCCCATATGCTTTTTTATTTGTTCATTTTAAAATTAAGTTTAAACTTTTTCACAGAAGTGCTTTTGTGGTAGATATTTGAAGTCTTTGAAGAGCTGTTGCTCTGATACTATCAAAAGTCTTTTGAATGCCATTCCCCCCTCATTTTTATATGACAAGGACAAACTTTAATAAGCAACAAATAGCTAACGAAATATTGAAAATCATTTCCTCTCAAATTAACTGACATGGAGCCTTAAAATGCTAAGATGCCTTCTTTAGAAAATTCATATTATAAATTTTAAAGATTAACTGGAAGTTAATAACATGAGAGATAATAATATAAAATAGTATAAATTATCTTAGGTATCAAAAGCCATCAGTAACAGGAATATTACCATCTCCTTTTCTGAAAAAAATTTGTCCTGATTTGTCTATAATTTATTTATACTACTTATCTCCTTTCTAAGAAAAATTAGAATAAGATTTAAAAAATTATATTCTGTGACTCCTTGATGATATGTAAAATTAAGCTAAACTTTACACATAAAGGAATAATGATTTATATTTGCCTGAGGCCCATTCTCTTGAATACGATAGTTTGTTTTTTTATGAAAACAAATATCTGAAGTAGTGTTTTATTGACCAGATCAATTCAGATTGTTCCTTTCTTGACATTAAGTTTATGCTTTCAAGGAAATATGCATTTAATGTCCCATAAAATTAAACATATAATACATTCACTATTTTACCATGTATAGTAGTATTGGGAGGAAGTGAAAGTCAGTGAAGTATATAACTTAGAACGTTTATTTTTAAAGCCATTAAGTTGATGTATTAGCCCACAAGAAAAGAACCAACTGCAAATGGGCTGTGACCAGATTTTGACTCTCTTGGTGGCCTAGTGGCAAGAAGCTGTGCTGCAATCCCAAAGACACACAGAGTCCATCAGCACCTCCATGGGAAAAGGATGGACAATATCCTCCCATGTGATTAACTCCCTCTGAAATCCAGCCAGAGAGCCAGCTATGGGTCGGTTCCAACTCCATTGTAAACGACAGGCAGTAACAGTGATTCTAGAGAGTGATACAGTACCTAGGGCAATGAGGGTAGGTATGTCAGAATCAGTGCAACTGGCTCAGGACAGAGCCAACTTCACAGGCGACTCTATGGCACATAACAACAAAAACAACAACTAGAGAGTACCCGAATGGTGCAGAGAAGATTCAGAGGAGAAAATAGGTTTGAAAACCTTGCTGTGAACTTAATCTTCTTCCTGCCGAAGAAGGGTAACAGATGTACAACATAGAATTCAAATCTCTTGTCCTAGGCTTTTGAGCACAGTCTGAAGCTTTATCTTTCCTGTTCAAAAAAGGTATTGCAATCAGAGATGATGGTGCTCAGAAAAAAAAATAAAGAAAGAAAAAAGATGACTTTTGTGTTTGTGTTACTATGCTGCAGGGGCTCACTAAACTTCTTCTGAGTCTCCCTTCCATTCCAGGGTCGTTTCACTGTAATTTTTCCTTTTCTGACTCCATAATGATTGTAAAACTTACAGTTTGCTCCTGTTTCACGTCCTTAGTCATCATAGACCTACTTTAAAAGGTGTGAGCAGACCATTAGTCAAACAGTTAAAACCTGAAGAATGTCTTTAAATGTGTCACTCTACAGGAGACTTATGTTATCCCACAATTTATCTGGTTTTCCATCATTAGTATTCAATGCCTCAAACCAATTCTTGAAACAGTTTTTACATTCAGATGAGATAGACTCGAGTTGTTTTAATTTTCATCAATTTCAATTTGAATTTTCACATGAGTAATTGATGGCCAGTGATCAATAGATACCAACTGGCATGTTTAAATTAGCACATGTAGCCTTGGATGAGCTCTCCAGTCAGTGCCATGAAATTTCTAAGACAGTTACTTGGTCAACTGACTGGAAAAGTTTCATATGTCTTCTTATTCTGAAGAAAGGTGATCCAGCAGAATGTGGAAATCATAAAACATATCAAAACTTTGCCAAATATCTCTCAAAACTGCTAGAAATCTGCATTGACAGAAAACTATCTGATGTTCAACCTTATTGTCTCTGACACACCTAACCCATTATCCCAGTCACAGAATCAATCGATTTCGTTGAAGGTCTTCCTCTCTTGTGCTCTCCCTTCAACCTCCTAAGCATGATGGCCCTCTCCAAGGATTGATCCCACCTTGAAACATGCCCAAAGTATGCCAGATGGAGCTTCAGAATTCTTGTCTTCAAGGAGCAACCTGGCTTCACCATCTCTAGGATAAACCTGTTTGTTTTCCTGTCAGTGCATGGCATATTCAATACACTTCTCCAGCACCACTACTCAAAAGCATTAATTCTCACTGTATGGTTCAAAATTGGGAAGGGTGTACGCCAGGGACGCATCCTGTCTCCATACCTTTTCAACATGTATGCAGAGCAGATTATCCGAGAGGCTGAGCTCTATGAGGAGAATT
>NW_006399762.1:21158967-21164342 GCF_000299155.1 Elephantulus edwardii
GATTCGGTGCCTGGGGTAATCGGGATGGGTGTGTCAGAGGCAGTGCGGTTGGCGCAGGATAGAGCAGGGTTTAGGGCTGTTGTGCATAGGGTCGCTATGAGTAGAAAACGACTCGACGGCACATAACAACAAACAACAACAAATCATTCCTAGTCATTTTCCAGCTTTCTGATGCATACAAGTTATCACAAAGATCATGGCCTGTATCAGGCACAACTTAGTCTTGACAGACATTATTGTTCTTTAATACTCTGAAAAGGTCTCTGACAGCAGACTTCCTCAATACAATTTGTCTTTTGATTTCCTAGCTGCTGGCACCAACAGCGTTGATTGTGGAGCCAATCAAAGTGAAGCTAATCTCAAACTCTTCACCGTCTATCATGATGCTACCTATCAGCCCAGAGGTGAGAATCTTTCTTTCCTTGATGTTGAGTTTCAATCCGTATTTAAGGTTCCAGTCCTTGACCTGCAGCAAGTGCTTCAGGTATTCCTTAGTTTACAATCTCAAAAATCATATGAATCAGTTCTACTCTGTTCTATAGGGTCAATATGATTTGCAATTAACTTGACTGCAATAGAGTTAAGATTTATTTGAATGGTCAGTTATATCTGTATTTTATTTTCTTTAAATTCTAATTTTTCTATAATCAATGTGCATTGATTTTATAAAAGTTAAAATCTATGTTTTAGGAGATTGAACTAGTTAATTCCCTGTTATTATTCCTAATCACATGCTTCTATGCATGTAGAGTGAGTTATGAAGTAAGAAATGTCTTATGGCTGAAATGACAATAAAACAGTATTCTGTAAATACTTTTATCATTTTTCCAATAGTAATAGGGGAAAAAATTAAAAGGCGTATATTCAACAATGTCCATAAAGCCCAATATTACATTGCTTAACAAAGAATGTTTGAGAGAAGAGCACCACCATTGGGTGTGATGTGTCAGCCTCTGCAGTGACTTCAATGAACATTCTAAGAATTTCATGTTAAACTGGAAAACAGCAACAAGTCATTTATCACACAAAGGCTAATATAACAACTTCTATAGCTCCATTGGGCAAATAGAATTACTACTATAAATGGTACAGATTATATGTTTGAAGCTGGAAGAATAAAACAATTCTTTCTACTCTTCACACTCTCTGGGAAGCTGGAAAGGCATCTTTTTAAAAAGTGAGCAGCAAAGTATTTGTAACCAGACACTAGCTTAAATGTTTTTCTACATTCCAGTTTTCCCACTGCTGAGGCCATTCCTCATCTTTCAGGATATAAAATGTGGTTCCACTTCTAAGGAGATACTGCTTATGAAAACTAGTTTCTAGGCTTCTGTCATCTTTCAATGCCATATTTTGAAGACACTTACACTAAGCAACAGAGAAGTAAGCAGGTGGCTAAAAAAAATTGAGTACAATTTGAAAACTGCAATCCATTCTGTGAGTCGAAATTAATGCATGGAGTATTACTGAATTCAATGACTTCTTGATTTGAAAGCATTTTAAACAGTATATGGAGTTTTGACAAAAATTGTAACAAATGTTTCAGACAATAGAAAGGCACGCCAAGTTAATTAATGAGCACTATGCATCCACCCCCCAGTGAACTGTTCTCTGGGATAATCTCTGTCCCGAATTAAGTATTTATCACTCAAAAAATTCTTTGTTTTTATGTTATGACTGTGTGATTTCTAAAGGCCACTGTCTTTTTTGTAGGTTCCTAAAGTATTTAGAGATGATCTCATAAGCATTTTTCTGCTACCTAATATTTTCACTTAATATTTTATTTTAAATTAATGTGTTTACTTACATTTATGGCATCTGTTATACTGTCTTAATTTTTGGTTTGTAATATCCTTTTTTGTATCTTAATTTTGCACTATTTTTTATTACTTTGTAATTATATTTTCTGTTGATTAATTTGGAAAGTATGTTTCCATCAGGTGATTTTTTTTAAATTTTTTATCTTGCATTCTTAAAGTCTAAAGTTGTATGGTCTCTCTCTCTCCATTCTTGAGTAGGAAAGCAATCATAAACATTATATAACTTTAGGTTCTGGTGGCCTAATAATAAGGATTTGCACTGACAACCCAAAAGCTGAAAGTTCAAATCCATATTGAAGGCTATAGTCCTTGAATTTCTGCAGCAAATTCTTCAGGTCCTCCTCAGTTTCAGCAAGCCAGGTTATGTCATCTGTATAACGCAGGTTGAAGTTCAAGCTGCTCTGAAGGAAGTGGCACAAAACAAAGCACCAGGAAATGATGGGCTACCAACAGATACGTTTCAACAGACATTCAGCCCAGGACACGCTCACTAGGTTGTTCCAAGAAATCTGGCAGACAATTACCTGGTCAACTGACTTTTATTCCCATTTTAAAAAAAGTGACGATCCTACAGAATGTGGAAATTATTGAACAATAAACTAAAGTGCACCTGATCCAGGCCATGATTTTCCCCATTACTTGTTATACATCAGAGATCTGGACAATGACAGAAGAAGAATCAGTGCCTTTGAATTATGCTGCTGAAGAAGAGTCTTGAACATACAATGGGCTATCAAGAAAACAATTAAGTTTCTCTTGGAGAGGGTAAACCAAGTTTTGAAGCTCCATCTCTCATATTTTGTGTGGCTAGGAGGGACTGGTCCTTGGAGAAGGACATCATGCTTGGAAGGGAGGACAGACAGCACAGGAGAGTGAGACCCCAGATGAGATGAATTGATACATTATCTGGGGCAATAAGGGTCAGTGTGTCAGAACCAGTGAGATTGGCTCAGGATAGGGCAGGCTTCAGAGCTGTTGTACATAGGGTTGCTATAGGTTGCAGGCAACTCGACGGCACATAACAAGAACAGCAATATCACTTATATCACATGCAAGCAAGACCCTACTGAAGAGTATCCAGAAACAATTGGAACAGTGCATCAGTAGAGAACTGCCAGATGTGCAAGTGAGGTTTAGAAGATTGTGTGACACTAGGGACTATAGTTTTTGATCTTTGGCAAACGATTCAGATCCTTCTCAGTTTTAGCAAGCAAGGTAGTGTCATTTGCATAACAGGTTGTTGATAAGTCTTGCTCCAATCCAGATGCCACACTCCTCCTTATAGAGTCTTGCCCCCAGAATGATCTGTTCTGCATACAGATTGAAAATAACTGTAGATAGGTTGCATCCCTGATGCTAATTTGGGATCCAATCCAAATTAGCCATAGAGCCTTGGGCCAAGTAAGCAACACCAATGTACCAGGACTAGGGAAAACATCACTTTCATCTAGGGAATTATCATATTGTAATAGCAGTGTGATACAAATGGAACAGCAGAGACACCAAATCAATAGAAGACAGTCCTGGAGCAGAAACTCAGGGACAAGGTCCTTTCTCCTATACTCTCAGACAGAAATCCTTCCCTAAAGTTAGAACCTGAAATTTGGACTTAATTGTTGTTGTTATGTGCCATCGAGTCGCTTGCGACTCACGGCGATCCTGTGGACAAGAGCCCTAAACGCCGTTCTCTCCTGTGCCAACCTCGCTGTCACAAGCACATTCATTCCCACCACTCCACTCACAGAATCGATCCATCTCATTGACGGTTTTCCTCTCCGGTACTGTCCCTCCACTCTCCCAAACATGATGTCCCTCTCCAAGGACCAGTCCCTCCTTGCAATATGCCCAAAGTATGTCAGATGAAGCTTCAGAATCCTTGACTCCAGGCAACATTCTGGCTTCACCCTCTCCAGGACAAACCTGTTTGTTCTCCTAGCAGTCCATGGTATGTATATTCAACACTTTTCTCCAGAACCACAGCTCAAAGGCATCAATTCTCTTTCTGTCATTCATATTCACTGTCCAACTCTCCAATGCATAACACTTAATTGCAAAGAATATAGCCTGAATAAGGCGCACATTAGTCTCCAGCCTGAGGTCGATGCACTTCAGTATTCTTGAGAGGTCCTTCACAGCTGACTTTCCCAACGCAATTCATCTCCTGATTTCCTGGCTGCTGTTACCAAGAGTGTTGACTGTAGAGTCAAGTACACTAAAACTGTTAACTATCTCAATCTCTTCACCACCCATACTGATGCTGCCAATTGACCCAGTGATAAGCATCTTTGTTTTCTTGATATTGAGCTTCAATCCACATTGAAGACTGTAGTCCTTGACCTTCTGCAGCAAATGCTTCATTCAGGTCCTCTTCCATTTCAGCGAGCAGGGTTGTGTCATCTGCATATCGCAGGTTGTTGATGATTCTTCCACCAATCCTGATGCCACATTCCTCCTCGTACAGCCCAGCGTCTCGGAAGATCTGTTCTGCATACAGACTGAAAAGGTATGGAGACAAAATACAACCCTGACAGACCCCTTTCTTGATTTTGAACCATCCAGTGTCTCCCTGCTCTGTTCTGATGACTGCCTCTTGGTCCAAGTATAGGTTTGGCATTAGCACGATCAAATGTTCTGGGATTCCCATTCTTCTCAGAGTCAGCCATAGCTTGTTGTGATCCACACAGTCAAAAGCCTTTGAATAGTCAATGAAGCACAGATAGACATTCTTCTGGTATTCTCTGCTTTCTGCCAAGATCCATCTTACATTAGCTATAATAATACATTTTTTTTACATTTATAAATTGAGCATCAGGACCCAGCTAAGAAAACACATTTTTTTTAGAGAAACACAGTTCAATCTATGAGAGATTTATTTTCAGTAGGTATCTCAGTCTAACTTTCTCCTTTCAGATAGACCCGCAAATTCTGCCTGTCAATTCAGTGAGTAACCACTCAAATATAAGTCTTTAAATATCATAAAAGGGCAACTTTGTTGTTGAAAGCAATAGATTTTGTATATATTGAACACTCTGGCTTTCAAAGTCTTAATTTGGAACCCAGGAAATTTACTTTCTCATAATCACAAGTATTACTTTGATAGATTGATTACTGTTTTTCGTTCAGTGTTTCTAAGTGGCTTAGTTCCTTCGTGTAGGAATGTTTGAATAAATTAGTCTACCAGACACTAAAATTAGAATCCTATACTTTATTTTTATGCTTTCTAATTTTAGTCTAATGCCTGATCCAATTAACACTACTTCCTGATCACATTGTCACTTAGACATCTTTCAGCATTTTGCCTCTTTAATTTTTTATTAGTTCAAAGTGGTTTTTACTGTTTATACGTATTACTAAATAATAGTGCATTATAAATACCATCAATGTTGTTAAAAATATGTATGAACCCGAACATTCTGCTTTACAGAATTATGAACTTGATAATACTAGATGTATTACTATCCACAACAATTTTAGTTCTATGTTGTTGTTGTTGTTATGTGCCGTCGAGTCGTTTGCGACTCATAGCAACCCTATGTACAACAGCCCTAAACCATG
>NW_006399762.1:21165671-21172581 GCF_000299155.1 Elephantulus edwardii
TTCTTAGAACAGAGCAAAGAAGCACTGCATGGTTCAAAATCAAGAAAAAAGTACATTGGGATGCCTCCTTTCTCCATACCTTTTTAATCTGTATACTAAACAGATCATTTGAGAGGATTTTATGAAGAAGAATATTACATATAGGCTTAGAAAAAGCTGTATCAACAACCTGGATTATGCAGATGAAACAACCTTGCTTGCCAAAATTGAGGATAGCCTGAACCATTTGTTGCAGGAGGTCAAGGTCTTCAACATTGATTGAAAATCAACGTTAAGAAAACAAAGATTCCCACCACTGGGTATGTGATTCAGGTGTTGGTCTTTTAAAACACTAGCTATGCATCTGAGAACTGGACAATGAATATGAGAGAGAAAAGAAAATTGATGCCATTGAGCTGTGGTATTGGAGAACAGTACTCAATATTCCATGGTCTGCAAAAAAGAACAGATTGATATATCTTGGAGACGAACGTGCAGACATAGTGTACCTTGGAAACAAATATGACAAACGCTTGCTTCACATACTTTGGGCATGTTCCTAGGAGAGACTTTCTTGGAGGATAATATAATACTTGGAAAAGTGAAGGGTTTCCAAAAGAGAGGAAGCTCCTCGACCAGGTGGATTTACAGTGACTAAAGCAATGTGCTCTAGTGTGTCAGGAAGCGTGAAGATGACAAAAGATAGAACAGAGTTCACATATGTTGTTCGTAAGGTGGCTATGAGTCATACTCAACTTGATGGTATCTGACAACAGCACAGGGATAGATAGTCTCTGAGCTACAAACCATAGAGAATATAAGAACAGTGATATTTGTTCAAGAATGATGCCACATCCAATCTGTATTGAGATCAGAGTTGACATCAGTTAGAATCCAGATGTTTGTAACCTGAGGGTGGAGAGAAATACATATAGTGCAGGACTGGTGCAGATGTTAATTTACAAAAGACATTTTGAAAATGTAAAACATAACATACAGAGAAGGCAAAAGCATAGGAAAACTACATACTTGGTTTCAACTCCTATGAATATCCATTGGCTATGTCACTTACACATCTGGTAAAGGAGGTTGCTCACATGTTATTATGATGCAAAATAGGCTTTAGAGGAGCATCTAGATTAATACAGACCAAGAAGAAAGATCCAGAGTGCTATATTAAAAAATCATCCACTGATCTTCTAGGATCGCAACTCTCTGAGCCCATTGCACATGGGGGTTTCCATGAGTTCAGTGCCAGTTGAAGTACAGCTGACAAGTTTATAGTATCATATTTTTTTCCAAAGGGAGGAAGTAAAAAAGAAAAGGAAATTATTAAAATGATAGAAAGTAGGAAAGAATGAAATTCCACATGTAATATCCATTTGAAGTTATTAGGGCTTTAAACACTGTGCCAACACCTATGTTGACTTATTCATTTGAGTGGAATGTATTAGCTATAAAGATATAGATATATGCTATCCATGATGTATTTTTTTTTAAAAGATGACTATAGTAATGCATTCTCACCTGATAACCATTCATGTTAGATCTATTTGAATACTGGGTGTATATATCCAGAATTAGATTAGACATCTCAAACTTACGTCTTGTTTATTTCTGGCCAGCAAAGTTTTGTATATGGGAGCTGGTATTAGTTTCACTTGATGTTCTGCCATTTTTCTTCCAGTGTGGTCCTTGCTTTTTCTTATGCCCTGTCTGCTTGAGATCCAGGGGTCTTTAGTTTGTACAAATCATACCCCCATTGTGTTGATGCCCTAAGTATGTACTTACCTTGTTCATTGCATAACCCTTCCATGGACACTGGTATTTCACCTTTAAAGAATTTATTATTTAGTCAGTAAAACAAATGTTATGTCCCTCACAAAAAAGGGGGTAGCTGCTTTAAGGAACAGAGTTTCTGAGTGTTTAGCTGTCTTCATCCTTTGTACATACAGCTGAGCTACATTTAAAGGAAGGATTTGGTCCGGTTATCAAGTGAAGCTGAGATAGAAACTGCTAGAAGTACTGCCAGACTGATTTGTTTGAAGGAAGATCCTTTTCCCAGAGTAAGAAAGGTACTTTTCTCCCACCTATCTCAGACTCCAAAATGAGAAGGAGCTGAAAATAAGAGCTTTCTTTTGTTGTTCCAATCTCCAGCTGAAAGTGGGATAAAAGACAGGAAAACTACTCTCCAAACTTGTAAGAGAAGGGTTGTTATCATTTTACCTCTCTTTCAAGTGCTCTCCTAACTCTTTATGATTGCTGCAGACACCTCTTATCCAATTCAGTTGAAGACAGTTGTAGGTCAGTTAATAAAGAAAAAAAAAATTAAAAATAGCCTGTGATAGAAAAAAGATTTTTTTAAAAAAAAGAGCCATATGGAAATTTTAAATATGTCATTTTAATATAAAGCATTAAATCATACATTGTATCTCCTTTATAGCTCTTCAGGGGGCTCTAATGGCCTAATGATAAGGAGTTCTACTACCAACACAAAGGTACTCAGTTTGAATCTGTAATTTGCTCCACGAGAGAAAAATAAGCAAACTGTTCCCATGTGATTTTGAAAACTCGAGAGAGGATCAGTAATGTGTTGGTTCCAGCTCAATGGTACATAACAAAAACACCTCTCTTATGCTTCTTTCTCTAAGTCCCTTGGTTATAGTTTGTAGTTGTGTGTGTGAACACATGTGTGTATTATTGTAGTTAGTGCTATCAAGTGGAGTATAATTCAGTTACCCTATGAACAACAGATCTGAATACTGTCCTATCCTGTACCAACCTCACAATCTCTGGCATACTCAAGCCCATACATAGCTGTAGTCACTGTGTTAATACACCTCTTTGGAAATCTTCTCTTTTTCTCTTTCACAGACCCTCCACCTTTCTAAGTATGATGTTCTTTTCCAAGAAATAATC
The DNA here is from genome assembly GCF_000299155.1 of Elephantulus edwardii. Classification (NCBI taxonomy): domain Eukaryota; kingdom Metazoa; phylum Chordata; class Mammalia; order Macroscelidea; family Macroscelididae; genus Elephantulus; species Elephantulus edwardii. Next base: position 21,168,570 of record NW_006399762.1, read on the forward strand.
TTTCCTACTAACATGCTCAAGTGCCTCTAAGGAGCAATCTGGCTATACCTTTCCCAAAACATCTATTGCTATTGTTGGCAATCGGTGGAATATTCAATGCCATTCTTCAGTTTCACAATTGAAAGCCTTCGATGTTTCTTCTGTAATCCTTATTGATTTTCCACTTCTCCAACGTAGAGCAAGTGATTGAAAAAAATCATGGTCTGAATCAGGCACACCTTAGCTTTCAAACTGACATCATAGCTCCTCAATAATTTGGACAGATCTCTAAGTGCAGATTTCCCAGTGCAATGTGTCTCCTGATTGCTTGAGTGCATTAACCAAGTATATTAATTTCTGATCCAATTAAGATTAAGTCATTGATAGTTTTAATCCTTTATCTATCATGATGTTGTCTATCAGTCCAGTGGTAGGAATTTTTGTTTTCTTGACAATGAGATGCAAACTATATTGAAGGCTGTAAGCTTTACTCCTCTACAGAAAATGTTGCAAATCCTCCTTACTTTCAGCAAGCAAAGTTGAATCTTTGAGTCTTCCTCTAATCCTGATGCCATAGAGTCCAGCTTCTCAAATGATTTTCTCACCATAGAGACTGAGTAGATATGGAGAAAGAACACAACACTGATATATATTTCTCCTGATTTTAAACCATATAATGTTCCATTGTTCTGTTCCAAAAACAGCTCCTTGTTGCGCAATCAAGTGTTTAGAGATTTCCATTTCTCAATGTTAGCCATAATTTATTATGTTCCACATAGTCAAATGCATTTGTACACTCACCAAAACACAAATAGACATTCTCTGCTATATTCTCTCTATATACATATGCTGTTGTTTTTGTTGTTATGTGTCATAGAGTCATTTGCAACTCATAGCTACCTTATGCTGAACAGCCCTAAACCCTGCTCTGTCCTGTGCCAATCTCACTGTCCCCAATGCACACACCCCGATTACCCCAGCCACTGAATCAATCCACCTCATAAAGCATTTTCCCATCCTGGGCTGTCCCTCCACCCTCCAAAGCATGACATCATTCTCCAAGGACCGGTCCCTCCTTGCAACATGTCCAAAGTATGTTAGATGAAGCCTCAGAATTCTTGCCTTCAAGGAGCCGCCTGGTTTAACCCTCTTCAGGATGAACCAGTTTGCTTTCTTAGCAGTCCATGTTACATTCAATATTCTTCAGCAACACAGCTCAAAGGCATCAATTCTCCTTCTATCATCCCTAGTCATTGTCCAGCTCTCTGATGCATAGTAAATGATTGCAAAGATCATGGCCTGTATCAGTAACATCTTAGTCTCCAGAATGACATCATTGTTCTTCAGTATTTTAGAGAGGTCCCTAACAGCAGACTTTCCCATTGCAATACATCTTTTAATTTCCTTGCTGCTGGTGCTAAGAGTGTTGACCGTGGAGCCAAGCAAAGTAAAGTTGTTAACAATCTCAATCTCTTCACCATCCATCCTGATGCTGCCAATTGGCCTAGTGATGAGAATCTTTGTCTTCTTGATACTGAGCCTTAGGCTGCAATCCTTGACCTTCTGTAGCAAGTGCTTCAGGTCCTCCTCAGTTTCAGCAAGCAGAATTGTGCCATCTGCATAACACAGATTGTTGATGGATCTTCCACCAATCCTGATGTCATACTTCTCCTCATAGAGCCCAACCTCCCAGATAATAAGTTCTTCATACAGGTTGAAACAGTATGGAGATAGGACACATCCCTGGCATACGCCCTTCCCAATTTTGAACCATGCAGTGTTTCTTTGCTCTGTTCTGATGACTGCCTCTTGTGATTTCCAGTTTCGAAGCAGAGCATAAACTTAAATCCATTAAATAATACAAAGGTAGAAATCAAAAGAGTTTTCTCTTAATCCCCTATGTTTAATAGCCATTGCTAACTTGCAAGTTTGTTGTTACTGTTTTTGGACACAGGTTTGGTTCCAATTAATATATTTAAATGTTGCCTAGTCCCATACCACAGTACAGTGTGTGGTACACAACAACAATATACTTACCTGCTGAATCACCTAATCCTGAAACTGGATGGCACTGCTTCATGCAGTTTTAGCCAGTAAAGCAAATTATTAGAGGTCTTGGGGCTGAAATGATATAAATGTATTCTCAAATTTTATATGGATAAGCTGGATGTAGAATGCAAGTGCTTAATGGGCCATATTTGGTTAGCAGAACTGGCACTGTGAAATGAATCAAACACCAGAGTTAAGATGCCCGCTATCAATGTCAATGATGGCAACAACAATGCATAATATATATATAATATAGAATACATAAAATATTATTATTAAATATAGAATATATATCACATATAATATGCATGCTAAAATCTTATTTAATAAAAAAATTGTTTTTCTGAGTGACTAGAGATGAGAAGTATGTTGTTAGACGCCTTGACTCATAACTACTTTGTGAACAACAGATCTGACCTTTGCTTCATCTTGAACCATTCTCACAATCTCTGATATGCTCCAGTCCGTTCTTACAGTCACTGTTTCAATCTATCCTGTTAAGGGACTTTCTTTCTTATTTTGACCTTTCCAAACATAATGTTCTTTTCCAAGAACTGACCTCTTATAAGAACATATTTAGAATATACTTTGTTTTTGCTGTTATTGTGTACCATAAAGTCAGTTTGGCCCATAGCTGACCCTCTAGTGGGTTTTCAGAGGCAGTTAATCACACAGGATGAGATTGCCTATCCTTCTCCAGCAGAGCATCTGGTGGCCTCGAACTGCATGCTTTAAGGATTACAGCGCAGCTTCTTGTCACTAGGCCACATTTAGAGATAGATAGATAGATAGATAGATAGATAGATAGATAGATGATAGAATAAATAATAGATAATGGAATTTTATTGCGTATTTTTATAGATGCATTATATATAATTTTACTTTATATATAGCAGTTGTATACGATTCACTGTGGTCTGTGGCATGGGTTTTGGTAACATTGAACTACATTATAGAAATAAGAACTAAATATATAAGTTTCTAAAAACAATAAGAATAGAATGACAAGTTAGCAAATCGCTTTAAAACATAGGAGATTATGAGAAAATCTGCTGCATACTACATTTGATTTGACCCTTGGTAAGAGCCATCAGGCTTAAGACTGAGGGTCAAAAAAGAGGAGGAAGACATTGAGTGATATGGATTAATTGGATTAATGCAGTTTCTGACGCAATGGACTCAAATGTGCCTAGAAAATGGCACAGGATATGACAGGGGTATGTTATTCAAAGTGTCACTGTGAGTCTTATTCAACTCAATAACAGCAGTCCTGTGCCATTTTCACAATCCTTGTTATGTGCAAGCCTGTTATATTGGTTACTGTGTCAATCCATCTCATGAGTATCTCTGTTGTTGTTGTTTTTGTTTGTTTATTTTATTTTTTTAGCTGACCTTCTACTTTTCCAAGCTCAGTCACCTTCTCCAGGGATTGACCCATCCTGATAACATGGCCAAAATAAGAAGATAAGTCTTGCCATTCCAGCTAAGGAATAGTCTAGCTATAGCTATTCCATGATTGAATTGATCATTCTTCTGGTTGTCTGGCTGTAATGATATATTTAACATAATTTGTAGCACCATAATTTAAATGTATCAATTATTTTTTCCAGCCTTCCTTTTAAATTGTTCAGCTTTTACCTCATTCACGTAAATGTGTTAAAATAATACAGGTTGAAGTAGGTACATCTTAGTCAACAGAGTGAAATAGTTTCTTTTCAGTATTTTAACTATATGTTTTACATGTAATTTTTAATTACAAAGTCTCTGAAATGCTTTAACCTTGATTTTGGTGCACTTGTGTGTATTTGTGTGTGTGTGTGTGTGTGTGTGTGTGTGTGTGCATTTGTGTGGAAACTACAGAACAATATCATTGATTTCACATGCAAACAAGATTCTACTGAAGATGATCCAAAAACGACTGGAACAGCACATCAGCAGAGAACTGCCAGAAGTTCAGGCTGGGTTTAGAAGGGGTCGTGGTACT
>NW_006399762.1:21173391-21193391 GCF_000299155.1 Elephantulus edwardii
GGGGAAGGGAAGGTTTGACCAGGTAGCCGGATGTGCAAGGAATGGGGAAGTAGCAGGGAAAGGGTAGAGACAAGTCACACGTGCTTGGGGTGGGTGAGCAGTGAATGTATTGGTTATTTCTGTAAGGAAAGTGTCTTTCACCTGCTAGGTAAAAATACTTTTCTGTTGGTTATTCTTCTAACAGAGAGCTTCCAAATTAAGACAGACTAGGGAGAAGGATTGGTCATCCACTTCTGAAATATAACTGGCCTTTGAAAACCCTATGTACAGGAGAGCACAACTGAGTAGACTAACAGATATGGCAATTGAAGTTGAACCCTCAAATTTGGAAACACAAAGGAGGAGAAACAGTTGTACGAAGAAATTGACAATTGGTGCATGGAATGTGAGAAACATAAGTGTAAAAAAACTACATTGTAAAGAAAAAAAGAGAATGTATAAATATTGACATATTGGGTATTAGTGAAATGAAATGGATTGACATGGGACATTTTGAATGACAAGATAATATGATCTATTATACTGTAGATGAAAAGGTGAGAAAAAAAGGGGTTTCTTTCATAGTCAATAAAGCTGTTTCTAGATCCATCTTGAAATACAATATTGTGAGTGACAGGATAATAGCCATACACATACAAGGTATTTCTATTAATATCACTATCATTAAAATTTTTGTGCCTATAACCAGAGAGGAAGAAGAGGAAATAGATGATTTCTATCAACTGTTGCAGTCAGAAATCAATTGAACATGTAAACAAGATGATTTAATAATAATGGGTGACTAGAATACAAAAGTTGGGAATCAGGAAGAAGGATCAGTAGTGGAGAAATATGTTCTTGGTGACAGAAATGAGACTGGGGACAGAAGGATAGAATTCTGTACAATTAATGATTTATTCATAGTAAATACCTTTAATAAGAAACATAAACACAGGTTATACACATTTATTTCACCTTATGGGATGCACAGAAATCAGTTTTATTACATCTATGGAAGGAACTATTGGGGAAGTTCAATATCAACAATGAAAATTATGCCAGGTGCTGATTGTGGAACAGGACATCAACTGCTCATATGTAAGTTCAAATTATACCTAAAGAAGGCTAACTCATATTCCCAAGTATCAAAATTTGACCTTTCATCTCCCATGAATTTAAAAACCAAGTCAGGAAAAGGTTTGAGGCCTTGAACATTAATGAACAAAGCCCAGTATGCTATGGGAAGATATCAAGAATATAGTTAATGAAGAATGCAAAAAGTCATTACAAAGAAGAAAGAAGAAGAAAAGACCAAAATGGACATCACAAGAGACTTTGAATATTGCACTAGACCACTAAGAAGCCAAAGCAAAGGGAAGAAATCAAGAAGTTAAGGAGTTGAATAGAAGAGTTCAAAGGGCTGTTCAGGAAGACAAGGCAAAATATTATCATGAAATGTAAAAGAAGCTCGAATTGGAAAATCAAAAGATCCAAACTCGCTCAGCACTTCTTAAGAAGAAAGAACTAAAGAATAAATTCAAGCCATTGGTTGTAATGCTTAAGGATGCTATGGGCAGAATGTCAAATGACTGAAGAAGTATAAAAGCAGATGGAAGGAGTAAACAGAGCCATTGTGCCAAAAAGATTTGGCTGATACAGAAGAATTTCAAGAAACAACATATAATCAAGGGGCAATGGTGATGAAGGAGGAAACGCAGGATAATCTGAAGGACTTGGCAAAAAATAAAGCTCCAGAAATTGATGGAATAACAATAGATATATTTCAGCAAACAGATACCGCCCTGCATGTGCTCCCCAAGTTGTGCCAAGAAATCTGGAGGACAACTACTTGGTCAAGAGATACATATTTATTCCCATTCCCAAAAATAGTTGACCAGAAATTCTTGAACAATTCACTAATATCACACACTAGCAAAATGCTGCTGAAGATTATTCTGAAAAGACTTGAACAGTAGTACATAGACAAAGAACTAACAGAAATGAAGAGGAGACTTTGGCACTAGGGACATTATTGTCAATGTCAAATGGAGCTTGGCAGAAAGCAAAGAACACCAAAAGAGTGTCTATCTGTGTTTCATTGACTATGCAAAGGAATTTGACTGTGTGGATCACAGTAAATTGTGGCTAACCTCGAGGAAAATGGGAATCTCGCAACACTTGACCATACTTATACAAAACCTGTATTTGGACCAAGAAGCAGTCCTCAGAACAGAGCATGGAAAACACTGCTTGGTTCAAAATCAGGAAAGGAGTGTGTCAAGGATGCATCCTTTTCCTGTATCTTTTCAATATGTATGCATAATAGATCATTCAGGAGGATTTTGGCATCAAGATTGGAGGAATACTCATTAACAACCTACAATATGCAGATAAAACAACCTTGCTTGCTGAAGCTGAAGAACATCTAAAGCATTTGCTGCAAAAGGTTAAGGACAATCAACATTCTTTTTTTAAAAAAAAAATGTTTTATTTTATTATTTGTGTGTGTGTGTGTACCATCAAATCAGATCTGACTTGTAGAGGAGGAGATTGCCCCTCCTTTTCCAGCAAAGCACCTGGTGGATTCGAACCTCTGGGATTACAGCGCAGCTTTTTGCCACTAGGCCACAAGAGCTCCCTTGACAATCAAACTATTAACACCAGCAATCAGGAAATCAAAAGACTAATTGCTTTGGGAAAATATGCACAAGAGTGCTGAAGAGCAATGTTGTCAGTCCAAATACAAAGGTGAACCTAATTCAGGCCTTGGTCTTCTCAGTTACTTGCTATGCTTCAGAGAGTTGAATAATGACTAAGAATGACAGAAGAATAGGTGCCTTTGAGTTGTTGTTCTGGAGAAGAGTCTTAAATATACCATAGACTGTCAAGAAAACAAATAGATCTGTCTTAGAGAGGGTGAAACCAAGTCTCTCCTTGGGGGCTAGGATTTCACTTACTTTGGGCACATGGCCAGGAGAGACTGATCCTTGGAGACTGATCATGCTTGGAAGAGTGGACAGACAGCTCAGGTAAAGAAGGCCTGGATGAGATGGATTGATACAGTATATGGGGCAATAGAGTTTGGTGTGTTGCAATTAGTGAGACTGGCTCAGGACAGGGAAGGGTTCAGAGCTGCTGTACATAGAGTGGCCATACATCGCAGGTGACTCAATAGCACATAACAACAACAAAAACATGCTGTATTGGTTGTTTTGCTTTTTTTAATTTAAGCCTCTTGTTTAGAGTCAACAAGACCTTGGGAAGGCCTTTGTATTTTAAGTTGGTTGTTGTTATATTTTGGAGGAACACTCTTCAATATGCTGTATTGAGATAACCTGTGGTTACTGTGATTGCTAAACCTTGTGCCACTGGGGTGTCAAATGCCGTAATGATTGCCCATAGTGGACAGTATTTGGTCGAGCTCCCAGCTTCAGACAGGTTTGGAAGTAAGGGAGGCATCCACTTCCTAAACAACATGCCTCTGGAAACTCTGTAAACTTTGATAAGAGATGATAGTTATAACAAAAGCCTCAGGTCTTTTGTTAATGGAGTCAATAGGAGTCATGCTAAACTCAAAGGCAATCAATAACAACAATAATGACATTGAACTATGCCCACCCGTCTTTACAGATCCACGTGGGATCTTTCCCATTTTATCCACTCTTCCCTCCATCAACTATAAATTTTGTGACCTTATGATTTCCACCCTGCCCATCCTCACCATCTGATACCACCTTCCCACATGGATCTTCACATTTTGCTAGTTATATTTCTATTTCTATAATGATGGTTTTATGCAGTATTTGTAATACTGAGCATGGAAAGCCTTTTTAGTATGTACGAGAGGAACTTCAAGTTCATACATTTGTCATATGTGTTTGGCTGAGGAAACAAGAGGATGAAGTTATTGTGTGTGGGGTTATGACTGAAAGCATCTAAATTGGAATCCCACTCAAGAGTAAAGAAAGGGCAACACTGTGGAGACAGCCTGGGCTAGTAACAGGCCAGCCCCATTGTCTCCTCAGTCAAGCAACAAAAATAATTCAATAATGTTTGTGTTTGTGTATTAATCTGGGAGTTCTCCTAAAACCTGTCCACGATGGGTGACCCTTGTAGCATTTGTCACACCAGTGGCATAGCTTTCAACATCACAGCAACCCACAGTTACTTTAGTACAGCAAACTGACAGACAAGTGCTATATCAGTTAGAACAATGTATTTTCCATATATAACAAACTGAATAATATAATGTTTTACCCCTAATAGCAAATCTCTACCTTGAGATGAATACAATTATGGGAAAATTATAACTTTATGAACTTAACTCATTGCCTTACAGCTGGAAATAACTTTTAACAGACCTCTGAGCCAGGTTTCTGTGGTTATAAACCATGTGAAAGGAGATTATCCATTTACTAGATTTGAAATGTTTGCCTTTGATTTAACAGCACAAGTCCTGACCCACTAGGCTACTAACATACAGGTAGTATGTTGATACTTTAATTTACACATATACTTATTGTACGTTTGGTAAAATTATCATATGATTTCTATTATGATACCTTCTTAGACGTCAGTACGAGACTTACCAGTTTCTGTGTTACTAATATTGCTTGATCTTATCATATTCAAATGGTATTTCCTCATATATTAGTGATTTTAACTAGTCTTTATATTCTTTTAGTTACACTTTTATTTGCTCTTTGACCTGCCTTGTGATTTGGTTATATATTTTCCCTGTTTCTGAAACCCTTCTAATGCTAGAGCTTAATTTGTAAAAATGGATTAACCTTATTTGATATGACTCTTCTTTTTATTATTTTTGTACTTTTTAGTCTAATGCAAATTTCCATTCCATGCACCCAATAAAAACATATGTATTTTCTCAGACTCAGCAGAGTTTGATTTCTTTCCTCCCTGCATTATTTTCTACTTTCAACTTGATTATTATGTTTAAATTGTTTAGGTTCCAGCTATTTTTTTTTAATATTTTTAAGGAAAAATACACCTTCTGCTTGAAGTAAAATTTTTATTTATTTTATGTATTGCTTAATTTTTACTCTCAATTTCCTTTCCTATTAGAAGATCAAGTTGTAATTTTTGGGTAAATTAGACATTTCTGTTATTACACATTTTTTCCTTTAATTTACATGAATTAAAAATTAATGCTATATCATTCTCTCAAACCAATATGTATTGCATTCTGTTCATTTCTACACCCAGTTGCCATCCAGTATGTGTCATTTGACCTCGTGTAATACACTGTTATTACTGTTGCTGTTTTGTACTGTTGAGTCAGATCTGACCCATAGCTGATCCTGCAGTGAGTTTTCAAAAGCTATTAAGTGCATGGAAGGAGATTACCCATCATTTTCATGCTGAACAGCTGGTGGCTTCAGACCAAATGCTTTTGGGATACAGTACAGCTTCTTGCCACTAGGCTACCAGAGTATATCTCCTGATTATTTCCTAGTTTTTCATTTGCAATGGTTTTTTCTCCCAATGTCCAGTTGCCCTTTACTTCTTCCTGATTCCTGGTATTTCATTGTATAAAAAGATTCTGTCTTGGAAAGATCCTGATCCTTAAATATTCAAAGGAAATAGGATTGGGCATCACTTCCCTGTGACATAGCTATATATTTTCCTTGAGAGTGAGATAGAAGCTGGGTTGCATCTTTGTCCTACTATGCCTATTTCAAGTTTTATAGTTATAAAAGAGAGAAGCAATATTGAATATGGGCATAAAGATTCAATAAGAATACTGTTTATTTATTATTTGACTAAATTTTACATCTACCAATAAGTATTAAGTTAAATTAATAAAAATAACATTATTTGTGTTCCCAATCTTTGGACCAAATATTTCATCATTTACTTCCATTTGTGTATAAAATTCAGACAAAAGAACAAACACAACACCACAATTGATAAAGTTCAATGCCATAGAAAATATATTCTAATCTTCAACCAAAGTGAGTGTCCATGCCTCTCAATTAAAATTTTCCTGTTTCTAATTCTCTTTCACTTCTTCTATATGTTATTCAGCAAGGTCTATGACTACCTTCTCTCCCTTTCTTAGCCTCCACATTTTGCTCCCTACTGTGACCATGTTAGCACATTTCCAGGATCTCCATATCTTTTCCATCGATCTACATAACAGATAATCTGGGAGGCTGGGCTCTGTGAGGAGAAGTGTGGCATCAGGATTGGAGGTAGACTCATCAACAATTTGTGTTATGCAGTTGACATAACCCTGCTTGCTGAAATGGAGGAGGACCAGAAGCACTTGCTGCAGAAGGTCAAGGACTGCAGCCTCCAATATGGATTGAATCTCAACATGAAGAAAACAAAGATTCTCACCATTGAGACGATTGGTGGCTTCATGATAAATGGTGAAGAGATTGAGATTGTTGACAGATTCAGTTTGCTTGACTCTAAATCACCACTCTTAGTACCAGCAGCCAGGAAATTAAAAGATTAATTGCATTGGAAAAGTCTGTTGTCAGAGACCTCTCCATGATACAGAGGAGCAATGATGTCAGTCTGGAGACTAAAGTGTGCCTGATACAGGCCATGGTCTTTGAAATTACTTGTTCTGCATCAAAGAGCTGAACAATGACTAGAGAAGATAGAAGAATTGATGCCTTGAGCTTTGGTGTTGGAGAAGAGTATTAAATATACCATGTATTGCTAGGAGAACAAACAAGTTTGTCCTGGATAGGGTAAAGTCAGGCTGCTACTTGGAGGCAAGGATTTGAAGCTGTAACTGACATACTTTAGATACGTTGCAAGGTAGGATCAGTCATTGAATAGGAACGTCATGTTTGGGAGCATGGAGGGACAGTGAAGGAAAGGAATTCTCTCAATGAGACGGATTGACTCGGTCACTGAGGTAATGGAGATGGGTTTGTCAGAGACAATGGGCTTGCCAAGGGATAGAACAGGGGTTAGGGCTATTGTACATAAAGAGGGTCGCTATGAGTTGGAGAGTTGGACAGTGAATAGGGATGATAGAAAGAAAATTGATGCCTTTGAGCTGTGGTGCTGGAGAAGAGTGTTGACTATACCATGGACTGCTAGGAGAACAAACAGGTTTGTCCTGTAGAGGGTGAAGCCAGAATGCTCCTTGGAGTAAAAAATTCTGAAACTTCGTCTGACATACTTTGGGCATGTTGCAAGGAGGGACTGGTCCATGGAGAGGGATATGTGGAGGGAAAGCTCAGGAGATGGATCAATTCTGCAAATGGAGTGGTGGGAATGAGTGCGTTTGAGACGGCAAGATTGGTACAGGATAGAACGGCATTTAGGGCTCTTGTACATAGGGTTGCAGTGAGTCGCAAACGACTCAATGACACATAACAACAACAACAACAACCTTCTCACTAAAGAAAGATAATGGTTTTCTAGAAGGTAAAGGAACAGGATTCTTGCCTTCTAGAAGAGTATTCTTCTAGAATTTAGCTCTAACACTAAAAAAAAAAAATCAGAGTAGTTTTACTGTCCTGTCAAATAAAGGATTTTTCTTTTTTAATTTTAGCAACATCAAGTTACAAAGCAATGTAAAGTTAGCAAACCTACTCTTGCATTCAACTACATTTTCATACATCAGTTGTATTATGGTTATACTATGGAACATGTTGTAGTGTGTGTCTGTGAGTGAAAGGAAATAAAAAGTTGTTCTAAAGTGGATATTTGATAAAATCTTAATGATTTAAGTGGATTTCTCATCTCTGGTAGTCTAGTGATAAGAATTGGGCTGCCAAGTCAAAGACAGAAGCTGTAAATCTGTCAGTTGTTCTGCAATAAAGGTGGGAAATTTCCTTCAATGAAATCTACAACCTCTAAAAATACACTGGAAAATCAGCTATGAGTAGGTTTTAACTAGGTGGGAAATAATAACAACAATAAATAACAATTCAGGAAGGTGGCATTCTAGAGTGTATTTAAAAAAAGCAAAAACATACCAAAAAAAAAAAAGACCACCCAGGAAGGATATTGATTTTATATTGAGCCACTCTACTAAATTGGTCTGCTAGATCTGAAAGGTTTTTTATTGAGACCTTCAAGTATTCTGTGTGTACTATCCTATCACTTGCATATGGCCAGGGTTTAACTATCTCTTTGGAGATCTGGATGCATTTTGTTTCCTTCTCTTGTCATATTACCCTACCAAGTACTTGCAATACAACATTGAATAGAATTGGTAACAGTGGGCATTCTTGTCTGGTCTGTCTTTTCAAAGAAAATGTTTTCAGTCTCTCCCCAGTAAAAATTATATTGGTTCTTGGCTTTGCATATATACTTTCACTATGTTGAGGAAATTCCTTTCTATTCCAATTTTGCTGAATGCCTTCATCAGGAAAGAGTGTTGGAATTTGTCAAATGCCTTTTCTGAACCAATTGCTAAGATCATATGATTTTTGTTGCTTTGTAAATGTGATGAGTTAAGTTTATTGCTATCTTTATATTGAGCCATCTTTGCATTCCTGTTATAAATTTTACTTAGTCATGATGAATTTTTTTATGTGCTTTTGGATTCTATTGACTAGGATTTTGTTAAGGATTTTTACATGTAAATTAATTAGAGATGTTGGCCTGTAGTTTTCTTTCTTGGTGATATCTTTGTCTGGTTTTAGTATTATAGTCATGCTTACTTCACAGAGTGACTTTAGGAGAGTTCCTTCTTTTACTATGTTTTCAAATTCTTTAGGTAAAATTGGCGATAGATATTCTCTGGAAGTTTGGTACAATTCAACATTGAAGCCATCTGGTCTAGGACACTGGTATTCCTTTACAATAACAAAGAAAAGTCAGAAATGGAAATCAACGAAGCAATATTATTTACAATAGCCAACCACAAAGTGAGACACTTGAGAGTGAAACTAAGTAGAGACACAAAAGACCCATACAAAGAAAACCACAGATCATTTTTGTGAGACTCAATACATAAATAAATAGAAAATGTTCCTTATTAATGCATAGGAAGACTCAATATTGTGAAATTTACAATCCTACCAAAAACATCTACATGTTCAACACAATTCCAATACAGATATCAAATTCATTTTTCAGGGAGATCAAAAAAGAAATTGTCAAGTTTATTTGGAGAGTAAAGAGACTCCAAATAAGCAAATCATTTCTGATAAACAAAAATGAAGTGGAAGGCATAGTACTCCCTGACCACAAAATCTACTACACAGTGGTAGTAACCAAAACAGCATGTTACTGGTACAGTACAGTCACACAGACCAAGGGAACAGAATTGAGAAACCAGAAATGGACCCAGCGATCTATGCTCAACTGATATTTGACAGGGAAATAAGACTTAAGAAATGGGAAAACGACAACCTCTATAATAAATGGTGCTGGCAAAACTAGACAGCTACCTGCAGAAAGTTGAAACATGATCCAAATCTCACACCATACACAAAAATAAAATCAAAGATCAGAGATCTGAAAGAATTAAAGCCTCAACCATAAAGTTCACCAGAGACAATTGGCATCAAGCTAGAAGGACTAGTCTATGATATAAAGAAACTACTACATACAGCCAGAAATGTACCATCTCAAGAGGGTAAAATTGATGAATGGGACCTCCTAAAGATTAAATACTTGAGAGCATAAAAAATATTTTCCAACAAAGGGAAAAGAAACCTACTGACTGGGGAAAAAACACTTGGAAATACCACTTCAAACAAAGATCTCATAACAAAAATGACAGAATCCTACAAGACTCCACAAGAAAAAGACTGATAATGCACTTACAAAATGGGCAAGAGGCATAGAAAAACTCCACAGGGAAAGATATTCAGATGGACAAGAGAAAGATGAAGAAATGCTCTAAATCACTGGCAATAAGATAAATGCAAATCAAAACTACAATGAAATACCATCTCATCCCAATAGCAGTGGCAAAGTTTAACAGGACATCAAGCAATAAATGTTGGACAGGATGGAGAGATAGGAACTCTTAAACATTTTTGGTGGGATTGTAAAATAGTACAACCATTCTTGAAGGCTGTTTGGTGTCTCCTCAAAAATCTGAACATAGAAATTAGATATGATATAGTTATTCTACTGCTTTCAGTATATCCCAAGAAAATTAGAACTGAAGCACAAAAGAAGATTTTTACACCAATGTACAGAACAACATTATACATGATCACTAGGACATGGAAACAACTCAAATGTCCAATCACAATAGAATGGATTGAGAAACTATGGTACATTTGCACGATGGAATACTATGCAGCATGTAGGAGCAATGGTTTGAAAATCACTATCTAACTTGGGTGGGGCTGGAGAGTGTTATGCTAAGTGAAATAACCTGATCCCATAAGGACAAATATTGTATTGTATTAGACTATTATTATAGAAGTAGAAAGATAACTAATAAAATGTGTATGGGGGGAGCAGGTAGGAGCAGAGGAGTGAGAATTGACAGGGAGTAATCACAGTGAGAAAGAAGAAAATGGGAAATATTCAATGTGGAAAACAATGTATACGAGCCTTGTAAGTAAGCCAGTATGAAATAAAAATTTTAGTTAAAAAAACAACAAAACAATCTAGGAAGAATTGGCAAGGTAAAATAGTTCTCCTGAAAGTAATGTATGTTGTCCTTGTTGTTCTGTGCCCTCAAGCCAGAATTGACTCAAAGTGGATCCTTCAACTAGAATGAGTAGATCTTTTAGGAGATTCTTTTAGAAGCAGTAGATCACAGAGGAGGGGATTGTCCATCTCTCTCTCTTGGAATTAGTGGATTTGAACAAGTATGTTTGAGATCACATCTCAGCTTCTTACCACTAGGCCAACATGCTCCCAAAATAATGTATAACAGAAATAAAATGTAAGTAATGTTTTCTATGTTTCAGTTTCCTGTGGAATAGAAATATTAAACTCATTTAAGTGTGGAGAAATAATATATCATATGCAATTTGTGTTGAATATGTAATAATAATATGTGTGCTGCTTTATTGGAGCTATTTTGGCTTAATTTATAGTGAACGCACTTTTGTTATTGTTGTTAGGTGACATTGAGTTGAGCACTATTCATAGTGAGGTTATGAACAAAGGTCTGAACCCTGTTCTATCCTTTGTTATCCTCACACTTCTTGACTACCAGGAATCCATTGGAGCAATCATTGTGTCAATACACCTGGTTGAGAATCTTCATCTCCTTCACCAACCCTCCACCTGTCTAAGCATCATGTCCTTCTTCAAGGAATAGCCCTTCCTAGCAACATGCCCAAAGTATAGAGGTGAAGCCTCATTATTTTTCCCTCCAAAGAGCACTCTGGTTGTACTATCTCCAAGACATACCTGTTTGTTCTGTTGGTTGTACATAGTATGTTCAATGCTCTTCTCCAATACTACAGCTCAAAGTTGTCAATTCTTTCTCACTATCCTTATTTATTGTCTAGCTCTCAGATACATAGCAAGTGATCAGAAAAACTATGTGCTGAATCAGACACGTCTTAGTCCTCAAACTGACATAATTACTCCTCAATAATTTGGAGAGGTCCCAAACTGCTTGTTTTCCTAGTGTACTTAATTTCCTTATTTCCTGACTGCTGGTAACACGAGTGTTAATTGTGGACCCATGCAAGATGAAGCTGTTGACAGTTTCAATTTCCTCTCCATTCATCAAGATGTTGCCTATCAGTCCAGTTTCTTTTCCTTGACATTGAGATGCAATCCAAGCCAATATCATGCATTCCATGATCTTCTGCAACCAGTGCTTCAAGTCCTCCTCACTTTCTGCTTGCAGAAAGGTTATGTCATCTACATAACACATGCTGTTCATGAGTCTTCCTCCAATCCTGATGCCACACTTTATAGAGTCTAGCTTTTCGGAGAATTTGCTCAGTATACAAATTGAACAGGCATGGATAGAATACAATCCTGATGCACTCCCTTCGCAATGTTTCCCTGCTCTGTTCACATAACAGCATCATGGTCCAGATATAGTTTCCACAAAGGATAATTAAGTGCTCTAGGTTTGCCATTCTTCTCCATATCAGCCACAACTTGTCATTATCCACAAAGCCAAATGTCTTTGTATAGTCAATAAAGTACAAATAGACATTCATCTGGTATTCCTTACTTTCAGCCAGGATCCATCTGACATCAGCAATGATATCCCTGGTGCCACAGCCTCTTCTAAACTCTGCTTGAAATTCTGGCAGTTCCCTATGTACGAACTGTTCTAGTCATTTTTGAATGCTCTTCATCAGTATTTGCTTGCACGCGATATCAAATGGTACTGCTTGATAGTTTCTGCATTCAGTTGAATCAAATTTCTTGGGAACAGAAAAAAAATATGAACCTATTATAACCCATCAGACAGATAACCACCATTCAAATTTCCTGGTATAGACTGGTGAGTGCATTCATGGCTGCATCTGTTAAATGAAATGAGGCTGTTGATATCCCACTGACTTCTGGGGCCTTACTGTTTGTACTTTTTTTTTACTTCAGTCCAGCTTCTACTTCCTCCTTCATTACCATTGGCTTCTGTTCATATGGTACTTACTGAAATTTTTCAGTGTCAATCAATTCTTTTGGGTACAGCAATTCCGTGTATTTACTCCATCTTCTTTTGATGCTGTTTGTGTAATTCAATATATACTGAGACATGAAGCTTAAATTTGTTTTTTCCGTTTTCTCAGTTTGAGAAATGCAGAGCGAATTCTTCTCTTTTTATTCTCCAATTCCAGCTTTCTGCACATTTAATTCTAATATTTCACTTTCCCTTCCCAAGCTAGCCTTTGAAATCTTCTGTTATTTATAATTGGTGACAGGAATGCAAAAGTAGGAAACAGTGAAGAAGGAATAGTAGTTGGAAAATATGGGCTTAGTGATAGAAATGCGGTTGTAAATAGGTAGATTAGATTTTACCTTTTCAATAACGTATTCACTGAAAATACCTTTTTTTAAGAATACCTTTTTAAAAAGGCATTAAATGATTACTTCACTCATGAATCTCACCCGATGGGCTGCATATGAATCAGATTGATTATATTTGTGAAATAAATTGATGGAAAACTTAATATTAACAATCAAAAGTAGGCCGGGGGTGGACTCTGGGCCACATTATCAATTTACTTGTATACGAGTTCAAATTGAGGCCAAAGCAAATAAAATACGCCCACAGAAACCAAGACATGATCTTGAGTCAATTCTACCTAAATCTCAAGATCATCTTAGAAGAGGTTTGAGGCTTTGCACGCTGCTCTCTGTATGTCACTTTCAGCCACATATCCAGTCAATTAAACAGGTACCTGTCTTAAAAATTTCTTAATGTCTCCTGAACTCTAGATCAAAGCACCATTGTCTGGCATCCCCCTCCCCTCAACTGGAGGGCCTTTCTGCACTGTCTGGATGTGCCTACTCTCCATCTGGAAGCCTGGCACAAGCCCCTGGCCTGGAAGTCCCAGATCCACTGCCTGGATGTTTTACCTGCCACTTAGAATTCCTGGCCTCACTGCATGGGAGTCCTGTCCCCTTCACCTAGAATTCCAAGCCCTGCTGCTTGGAGAACCTGGCTCCACCAACTGGAGGACCTGGTTCCACCACCTGAATATCTCAGCCCTGGAAGATGACCTGCTACCACCTCCTGAACTTCTCTGGGGACATCAACATTGCAGGTGAACTCATTTCATTTCCTCAACGCTCCCAAAGTTTGAGCTACTTTTAGTCCAGGACATCTTGGATTGATCTAGCTGAAGCAGTTGTCTGAGAGGAGACTGCTAATTCACAGGCCACATCTGTCCTCAACTGAAGCAAGTATTCCCTTGAGTGAAAGTTCAGAGAGAAACTCAGGCAGAGTAGCTACCTCACCCTCCTCTGGAGCAGTGATGTCAGACCAAGAGCCTACTATCACATTAGGCATGAAAACTCTACCACAGCAATGTCATGGAAGAAACAAGCAACCACACCCTACATAAACCCAAAACAAGATGTCACCACCAAAAAGTGACACAGTATCAATAGATTTCCCGAAGCTGGAAAGTCTGATGAAGCTTTCTGACACAGAATTCAAAAGAACAATGATTAAATATTTTCAATGGGTGAAATGCAAACTTCTTGAATAATTACAGCAAGCAAAAACCAAGAGGAACTTTAAAAAACTCCAAAAACAAACACACAAAAACTCAATGCAGATAAAGCAAAAGAGGCATATGAGGCTCTGGAAAAAACAAGAAAACACAATCCAAAATATAAGGACAAATGTTTTAAATTCTGTCAACATGTTGGAGAGACATGAACAGAGTTGAAGAGATCAAACACAGAACCAGTGAAATAGAAGATAGAATTGTCACCTCTGATCTGCTAGAACAAAAAGCAGAATAAAAAATGAAGGAAAAGGAAGAAAACCTAAGAATAGTGTGGGACCCCATGAAGAGGAATAACATGCACTTAATTGGAATCCCAGAGCCAAAAGAAGTAAGTAAAGGTACCAAGAAAGTTGTGGAAGAATTACAAGAAGACAACTTTCCAGGCATAATGAAGAATGAGAGAATATTTATTCAGGAAGCTGAGTGAAAATCATATAGAATAGACCCAAAAAGAAAAAAACACCAAGGCACATCATGGTCAAATTTGTCAGAACCAAAGATAAGGAGAGAAAGCTGAAAGACACTATGGAGAAACAATGAGAAACCTGTAAGGGAGAGTAAATAAGATTAAGTGTAAATTTTTCAGCGGAAATTATGTAAACAAGAAGACAGAGGAATGATATATATATAGAACACTCAAAGAACGCAAATTTCAAACTCAGTAAAACTGTATATCAAATAAGAACGAGAGATCAAGATATTTTCAGAAAAGCAGAACTTAAGGGAGTTTCTAAAAACGAGACCACTGTTGCAGGAAATACTGAAAGATGTCCTACTAACAGAAGTGCCAAAGAAAGCAGGATGAAATAAAGTAACCAACAAAAATATCAAAACGAACTCAACAAAATCATAGCAATATAATCTTGCCTCTCAATAATCACACTGAATGTGAATGGTTTAAATGCACCACTAAAGAGAAAAAGAGTAGCAGAGTGGATTAAAAACAAAACAAAACAAAAAGACAGCAAACCATCAATATGCTCCCTAAAGCGACACACCTGAAAACTGAAGATAAAGAAAGACTAAAGATAAAAAGGTCGAAAAATATACTAAGAAAACGGTAATCAGAAAAAAGCAGGAGTAGTGATATTAATATCTGATAAAATAGCAAAGCAAAAATCATTACAAAGGGCAAGGAAGGTAACTACATAGTGTTCAAAGGATTAATAGAATAAGAGAACATCAGAGAGTTGGACAATGACTAGGGAGGATAGAGGAGAATTGATGCCTTTGAGCTGTGGTGTTGGAGAACAGTATTGAATGTACGATGGACAGCCAAGAAAACAAACAGATTCGTCCTGGAGAGGGTTAAACAAGGCTACTCCTTGGAGGCGAGGATTCTGGGGCTTCATCTGACATACTTTGGACATGTTGTAAGGAGGGACAGGTCCTTGGAGAGGGACATCATGCTGGGGAGGATGGAGGGACAGAGTAGGAGGGGAAAGCCCTCTATGAGGTTGATTGATTCAGTGACTGGCGTAATCGGGTTGGATGTATCAGAGGCAGTGTGATTGGCACAGAATAGAGCATGGTTTTAAGCTGTTGTTAGGTAGCTATGCGTCGCAAGCAACTCGACGGCACATAACAACAATAATAAATACCTATGCACCAAATGTTGTTGTTGTTGTTGTTGTTCTTAAGTGCCTTCAAGTCACCTTCAACTGATAGTGGCCCTATGTACATTAGCCCTAAACCCTGCTGTACCCTGTGCTAATCTTGTTGTCTCTGACACATCCATCCCCATAACCCAAGTCACTGAATTGATCCATCTCAAAAGGGGCTTCCTCTCTTGTGCTGTCCTTCCACCCTCCCAAAGATGACATCCCTCTCCAAGGACTAATTCTGCCTTGCTTTATGTCCAAGGATTGTCAGACAAAGCTTCAGAATCCTTGCCTTCAAGGAGAACCCTGGGAAAGAGCTACAAAATACACAAAACAAACATTAACAAAACTGAAAAAGAAAATAGGCAACACCACTTTAGTAATTGGAGACTTCAATGCATTACTTGTAAGAAAAGATAAAACTATGAGAAAGAAACTCAACAAAGATGCTAAAGAATGAAACAACACAATAAACCAACATAATCTCATTGACATATGTTGGCTAATGCACCTCAAAACAGAGCAGTATACCTTCTTCTACAATGTGCATGAAACATTCTTCAGAATAGATTGCATTTTAGGTCACAAGTCAAGCATGAATAAATTCAAAATCATAGAAATAATATAAAGCATCTTCTCAGACCATAATGCTACAAATTTAGAAATTAAGAAGACGAAGATAAAGAGGAAAAATGAATGTACAATTGGAAGCTGAACAAAACCTTGCTTGAACATGAGTGGGTAACAGAAGAAATAAAAAAAAAAATTAAAAAGTTTCTTGAAAAAAAATGACAATGCAAACACAAGTTACCCAAACCTCTGGGAAACAGCCAAAACAATAATCAGAGGTCAATTTGTAGCAATAAGAAAACAAAGAAAGACAAGAAAAAAGAATGTTTCCTGACTCTTTAAACCAACATCTACAATAATTCGAAAAGAATAACAAGAAAACCCAACACCCTCTTAAAAAAAACCCTGAAATTATTAAAACTAGGACAAAAACAAATGAAATAAAAAACAGAAAAACAATTGAAACCACCAACAAAACCAGGAGTTGGTTCTTGAAAAAGGTAAAAAAAAAACACATTAGAAAACCACTAGCAAAACTAACAAACAAAAAGAATACAAAGACATAAATAATGTGAGTAAGAGATGAATTGGACAATATACAACAGAACAAACTAAAATAAAAAGGTGGTTGTTGTTGTTACGTGCCATCAAGTCGCTTGTGACTCATAACGACCCTATGTACAACAGCCCTAAACTCTGCTCTGTCCTGTGCCAATCGCACTATCTCTGACATTCCCATCACGATTACTCCAGTCACTGAAATAATCTACCTCCTAAAGGGCTTTCCCCTCCTGCGCTGTCCCTTCACCCTCCAAAGCAAGCTGTCCCTCTCCAAGGACCGGTCTCTCCTCACAACATGTCCAAAGTATGTTAGATGGAGCCTCAGAATCCTTGCCTCCAAGCAGTCACCTGGTTTGACCCTTTCCAGGATAAATCTGTTTGTTTTCCTAGCACTCCGTGGTACTCTCAATACTCTTCAGCACCACAGCTCAAAGGCATCAATTCTCCTTCTATCCTCCTTGGTCATTGTCCAACTCTCTGATGCATAACAACTGATTGTAAAGACCATGGCCTGTAAGGTGCACCTTAGTCTCCAGGGAGACACCATTGCTCTTCAGTACTTTGGAGAAATCCCTAACAGCAGACTTTCCTATTGCAATATGCCTTTTGGCCAAGAATGCCAAGAGTATTGACTGTGGAGACAAGCAAACTAAAGCCGTGAACAATCTCAATCTCTTCCCCATCCATCCTGATGCTCCCAATTGGTCAAGTGGTGAGAATCCTTGTCTTCTTGACATTGAGCCTCAATCCATATTGGAGGCTGCAGTCCTTGACCCTCTGCAGCAAGCGCTTCAAGTCCTCCTCAGTTTCAGCAAGCAGGGTTGTGTCATCTGCATAATGCAGATTGTTGATAGATCTTCCACCAATCTTGACCCCACATTTCTCCTGACAGAGCCCAGCTTCCCGGATAATCTGTTCTGCATACAGGTTGAAAAGGTATGGTGATAGGTTGCATACCTGGCATATGCCCTTCCCAATTTTGAACCATGTAGTGTTCCCTTACTCTGTTCTGACTACTATCTCCTGGTCCAAGTATAGGTTTCACATTAGAACTATCAAGTGTTCTGGGATTCCCATTCTTCTCAGAGTCAGCCATAGTTTGTTATGATCCACACAGTCAAATGCCTTTGCATAATCAATGAAACTCAGATATATATTCCTCTGGTATTCCCTGCTTTCAGCTAAGATCCATCTAACATTAGCTACAAAATCCCTAATACCACGACCCCTTCTAAACCCAGCCTGGACTTCTGGCAGTTCTCTGCTAATGTGCTGTTCCAGTTGTTTTTTGATAATCTTCAGTAGAATCTTGCTTGCATGTCAAATCAATGAGATTGTTCTATAGTATTCACACTCTATTGGGTCAACTTTCTTTGGGATGGGAAGAAATATAGATCTCTTCCAGTCAGTTAGCCAAGTGGTTGTTCTCCAGATTTCTTGGCACAATTTGGTGAGCATGTCCAGGGGAAAAAATAAAAAGGTTAACAATGGAATATTATGAAAAACTATACTCAGATAAATATGAAAACCTAGAAGAAATGGACAAATACTTAGAAACTAACAATTTACCTAAACCGACACAAATTTAAATTGAACTCCTGAACAGACCCATTATAAAAGATAAATTGAAAAGAAAATAAAACAATTTCCAGCAAAAAGCTCTAGACCAGATAGTTTTACATGTGACTTATATCAAACTTTCAGAGAAGAACTGTAACCAATTCTACATAAAGTATTTCAGAAAATAGAAAAAGATGGAATTCTCCCAGGCTCATTCTTGATACCAAAGCCAGGTAAAGATACCACCAAAATAGAAAAACTACAGGCTAATATCTGTCATGAACCTAGATGTAAAATCCTACTTTAAATCCTAGCTAATGATACACACAAAAAAGTAATTAACTATTACCAAGTGGGATTCATGAATATGTATGCACGGATGGTTGAACATAAGAAAAACAATCAGTGTAATCCAGCACATTAACAAATTAAAGAATAAGAACCACATGATGCAGAAAAAAAAAAACCCTTTGACAAAATCCAATATGCTTTTCTGATTAAAACACTCCACAAAATAGAAATAGAAAAGAATTTCCACAACAAAGTAAAAAGTATATATGCAAAACCAGAGCCAACATTGTTCTCAATGGAAAGAGATTAAAGTCATTCCCTTTGAGAACAGGAACTAGGCAAGGATCACCTCTCTTATTCAATATTGTATTGGAAGTCTTAGCAATAGCAAAACACAAGAGAAGGATAGGAGAGGTATCCAAATTGGCAAAGAAAAGGTAACATTATCTCTATGTGCAGATCATATGATAGTTGTTGTTGTTAAGTGCCATCAAGTCTTAGACAACTCATAGCAACCCTATGAATGAAAGACCAGAGCACTGTTCATAAAGTTTCAGAGACAAGCTATTTCAGAAGTGGATGGTACCTCTGCTTCCAAGCTTGTGTTAATTGGGAAGCTCCACCAAAGGCTGTACATTATGGGTAACCATAATCACATTTGCCATATCAGTGTCAGCATCATAGCAACTATGAGTTATATCTGTACAGCAATGCACAGACCAGTTCTATACCACGAAAAGGAATATTTGACAAAAAAAAAAATTAAACCAGGCCCAAGGGCTGCCTGAATGGATTTTTAAAAGAAGGCCTTATCATAAATGCCTCTCTTTCCTTAGTGAATAAGCATTTCACCCTACAGCTCACCCATTCCAGACAATGGCTTCTGGAGAACCAGCTCCAGTACATGACTTTCAAATTGGTCTCCAGTGCCATGCTGTCTACTCTACTGGATTTTTAAATTAAAGGGCTTATCACAAATGCCTCACTTCCTCAAGAAAAGGAAATAAGAAGTACCCAAATTGGCAAAGAGGAGGTAAAATTATTTCTATATGCAGATGTCTACAGCACACGTCACCTTCCCTTGGAGACAGTACAACTAAACTTAAGAGACGCTGGTCAAAAGATAAAAAAATGTCTGCAGTTGACATGTTTGGAATCACAGAAGCCAAGAAAGCTTAAGATACAAGCTGTCAGATCATGGGTCCTGATGGAGGGTAGAGCTGGGAAGTAAGTGGGTCAAGGCACTGGGCTAAGGGTGGGGTCAACACTGTAACTAATGCTTAACTCCACAATAAGGGATTTATCTTTCACTGCTCCACAA
>NW_006399762.1:21200196-21201702 GCF_000299155.1 Elephantulus edwardii
TGAGAGATGTAAATCAAACAACTGTGAAATAGCATCTCACCTCAGTAAGAAAAGCAAAATTCAACAGAGCAGCAAACAACAAATGCTGTTGAAATTGTGGAGAAACTGGAACCCTTATTCACTGTTGGTGGGAGTGTAAAATGGTGCAGCCACTATGAAAGGTAGTATGGCACTTCCTCTACAAGTTGGAGACAAAAATACCATTAGACCCCAAAATTTCACTTATATTGGGGAATATAACCTAAAGAAATCACAAACAGTTGTATGTACATCTATGCTTATAACTGTATTGTTTACAATAGCAAAGAGATAGAAACAACCAAATTGTGCATCAACAAACAAATGGATAGAGAAACTGTGGTATATTCACACAATAGAATACTATGCAATGTTGAAAAACAAGGAACTCACAAAATAATATACAAAATGGGTGACCCTGGAGGACATAATGTTGAGTGAAATATCTCAGTCACGAAAGTATAAATACTGCATAATGTCACTGTTATTAAACAGGACTGACATGGCGTTTGGGGGAAGCAAAGAAAATTGGAGGTAAATAATGTACACTGTGTTGAAACAAATGAGGTAAAGAACTGTTTAAAAGGAATATATGATTAGCTATTATTTGAATGACAATAGTCCAGAATAAGAGCTGCATACAATGTAAACTATGATGGGCATGGGGGAAAATATGCAACAATGAATGAATGGAAAATTAAGTTCTCTACAAACTTTCATTAAAATACCAATTGAAAATTAAAAAAAATAAAAGAAATAGCCAATAAACATTAACCATATTAAAAAAATCGGTTTGAGGCACTGAACACCAATAATTGAAGACCAAATGAGTTGTGGGATGATTTAAAGAATATAATCTATGAAGAAAACAAAAAGTCACTACAAAAACAGAGGAGTAAGAAAACATCAATATGGATGTAAGAAGAGCATCTAAAGGTTGTTCTGGAGTATTGAGAACCAAAACAAAAGGAAAATATATCAAAGTAAAATGGCTGAACAGAAGATTTCAAAGGGCAGCTAGGGCGATCAAAGCAAAATGAATGCACTACCAGCTCAAAATCTTTGCTTCTCTGGTGGGTTGAATCTACCTGTTGTTCTACAGGTAGATAAACAATCTTTTCACATACAATTAAACAGCTTCCAAAAAATGATCAGCAGTTGGTCAATTCTGATTTTACACAAGACTTTGTAACTTTTCATAATGGTTCCTATTCAATTTTTCCAGCAGCTTTTATATTGTCATAAGGTGCAAATAAGTTGATTTGAGCTCTTATCAACAATATGGACAAAAGAACAAAACACTGTTCCATCATACACAGTGTTTACAACTGTTGCTATCTTGGAGCCTTTTTGTAATCACTGATCCAATACACTTATCAATGACCTTCCTTTTGTGAAGTCCCCAGAATTGCATAATTTTAAAACTTATAGGCATTTGACTGTGTGGATCATAACAAACTGTGGCTGACTCTGAGAAGAATGGGAATC
>NW_006399762.1:21203372-21210651 GCF_000299155.1 Elephantulus edwardii
AACAACAACAAACAACACCTGCTATCCTTTATTTTTCTGCTATCCTTTATATTTTCTGCTATCTTTTGTTTTTCTGTATCCATCAGCAAGCTTTTCCTATACTTTGATTTATGAACCACTCTCTGCTTGTGGTAGATAACCTTTTACATTTTAGGTGAATGGAGTCTTGTTTGGTTTCTTTATTACTGGTGAACACGTAGGTGTAGGCTTGTGGTCTATAATATTTTTTGTGTGTAAAAATTTCCCTCACGTCCCAATGCTACTATCTCTTTTCTTTTCTTTAAATTGTCTTCTTTTTACCACAAAAAAAACTTCTTGGAAAAATAAGTGAGTCTTTATCTATGATCACTTCCCATAACCTCCCTGGAAGTTTGAACTCTTGTAAATAGCCTCTGAAAATCTGTTGAAAGTCAGCTATGAATTATCTCCAACTAAATGACAATGGAGAAATAAGGGATATATGGTAGACCAAGTGTTGCCTATTGGCTCTTGGATATGTTAAATATGTTAGATTTGTTGTTGTTGTTATATGCCATCAGATCACCTGTGACTTATAGCATCCCTATGTACAACAGCCCTAAAACCCTGCTCTTTCCTTTACCATCTTATTATAGATGTTTCCAATATACCTACATCCATTACCCCAATGAGTGTATCAATCCATCTCATCGAGGGTCTTCCTCTCCTGCGCTGTACCTCCATTCTCCCAAGCATGATGTCCCTCTCCAAAGACTGACCCTGCCTTGCAACATGTCCAAAGTATGTCAGACGAAGCTTCAGAATCCTTGCCTCCAAGGACCAGCTTGGCTTCACACTCCTAGGAGTAGTTTGTTCTCGTAGCGGTCCATTCAATAATCTTTTCCAGCACCACAGCTCAAAGGCAGCAACTTTCCATCTATCATCCCTAGTGTTTGTCCAGCTCTCTGACGCATAGCATAGATTTAGTGAAAATTAATTATTCTAGGTGAGTTTAAATTCTTAACATATAAACATTGAGGTAAAAATCCCTACCTGTGAAGAAGAAACAGCAAAGAAAAACTTCTGACGAGTGTAAAGTAATAAAGTACTTATAAACCTTCCCATTTTAAACAATTTTTTAATTAGATAAAACATATAAAATAATAATTTTAGCATATGACAGTAATTCATGAGATAAGAGAAACAAACCAGATGAGTTCTATATTAGCACTATTTTACTGCCTGGGAAGTTTCCAAACCATAAGAGAGCTGTAAGCAACTGTAACAAAATCCAGAAGATCATGAGATGAGAAGATAGAGAATTTAGTTGGCCTAGTTAGACACAACTTACAGAGAACAAAAAGGAACAACTGGGTAAAGAAATGAAGTCTTCACGAAGTAACTACTTTGTTTGATCAGCAGAAAGTTTCCTGTCATCTCAGCTAAGTACTGGCCAATGTATGCCTTAGATATTTACCAAAGGTGTAGGGTAAGGAACTACATAAAGGACAAAGTAAAATAATCTCTGGAGCTCACAGGTCTAGAAATTATTGTTTCCTTCAAGAGTCAGTAAGAAAATCTCGCAATACATAGACTATTAGGTAAGACATTTAGAGCTGCTGTTTGGAAAAAAAAAAGATACTGTCTTTAAGATGATTATGAATCTTTTTTGTCATGGTTAATTTTAGGTGCTGTCATGTCGAGCACGACTCAGAGAGACCCTATAAACAAAAGATTTGAACTCTGTTCTATCCTCTGCTACCCTTACACTTCCTAACACCCAAGTGCCCATAGCAGCAGTCGCTTTGTCAATCCACTTGGTTGAGAGTCTTCCTCTCCTTGCTGACCCTCCACCAACATCATGTCCCTGTCCAAGGAATAGCACCTCCTAGCAACATGTCCAAATTATGTGATGCAAAGCCTCATCATTCTCGCCTCCCAAAAAGCACCCTGGCTGCACCATCTCCAAAACAAATATTTGTTCTCTTGGATGTCCATGGAATAGTCAGTGTTCTTCTCCAACATCACAGCTCAAAGGTATCAAATATTTTCCTGTTATCCTTATTCATTGTCCAGGTCTCAGACACACAGCTAGTAATCAGAAAGACCATGTCCTGAATCAAAAGCACCTTAGTCCTCAAACAGACATCACTACTCCTCAATGATTTGGAAAGGTTCCTAACTGCAGATTTTCCCAGTGCAATGTGTCTCCTTATTTCCTGACTGCTCTAATCTGATTCTGAATCTGTCTCTGATTCTGAATCATAGATACCCCATTTTTCAGTGGTGCAAATCGTTTGCAATCAATTCTTACCCTAAAGGTCATCAGTTCAAAACCAACCATTGTTGCCATGGAACACAAGCTTCCTGATACGCTTCCATAAAAGATTTCAGCCAAGAAAATTCTACTTTATAATGAAGAAAGTCACCTTGTGAGTAGAACAAAATGAGTCCCAAACTACACGTCATTCTGGTCCTAAGTTAACACAAGCCTCAACATATTTTTAACCATGTCCAGTTAAAATCATCGCATCCCATTATAAAATTTACAACTAATTAAATGACTAAATTATTTGGCACCCCAAAAGCTGAAAATTCCCTATGTGTGATATTAAATAAAAATTATTAGGCATGCATTATAAATGTAGAGATTTCAAGTAATTACTTGCCACCAGAGTGCTAGTTCAGATGTTCATTGACCTATTTGAATTATTTGTTTTGCCTTGATTTATATATAAAACTTTTAACTTATACTACATTTCTTCCTGAGTTCAAAGCCTTAATTGTTTTTACTATATTTTAGCTTTATTAGGTTTATTATTTATAAGTAAGTTGCCTTTCTTATGTTAATTACTTTGCTTACTTAACCAAATTTTCTTACATTATTTTGTAATGAACTTTTATAATAAAGATGCTTACATAACAACCAAAAGAGATATGTATGAAAGCTGTCTAGTTATTAAAATGAGAGTAAAATAAAAAAATTAATATACATACAAAGGAGCAGAAAAGCATGTTCTATATTGGAGAGGGAAAAGGCAACCAATTAGAATACAAATATTGTACAAATAATAGTTTTAGTACCCGAGGACATTAGAGAAATTTTTATAATTTTAATGCAAATGCTTAAGTATGAACATAGAAAATATCTAAGATTGAACAAATTGAACTTCTATAGATAAAAGAACATAATAAAAAATCATGCATCTCCACTACTCAAAAGCTTAGTTTCCTATAAACCTTTCTTTAGAGTTGTTTTTTCCTTCAACTTCTAAGATCTGTCTGACCAAGCTTTTAAGCTTTTAGGGTTCATGTTGTTATTATGTGCCATTAAGTTGACTATGACTCATAGTAACCCTATGAACAATAGCTCTGAGCCCTACTTTTTTCTAACCCAATCTCATTCTCTGACACATCTGCCCCCATTGGCACAGTCATCGTGTCAAGAGATAGCAAACTTATTTAGTTTTCGGTTGGGAAAGCAAATCAGGATCAGCTTCTGAATTACACAATCTGTTATTTTCAGAGCTTAGCATAATGCTTGGCATATAATAAGCATATAATGGAAGAAAGGAAGGAAAGAGAGTGGGGAAGGATAAGTAGAGAAAGGAATGAAAAGAAAACAGAGAAGCGCCAGTGAAGAAGGAAGGAAGGAAGGAGAAAAGCTGCTGACATAATCAAATATATTCCAATAGTTTTAAAAGCTCTGAAGAATTAGCTATCTCATAGAAACCTAATGTAAATGCATGGGTTTGTTGGAAAGAGCTGATCAAACAAATATGTTTAATTATATCATCTTCCTTAAGTAAAGGAAAATTGAAAGTAATAATTATGTAGTAATTTAAATGCATTGATTTAAATATCAAAGTGACACATAATTTACGTATAAAACATTCTAATATGCTGCGAAGCTTATGATGAAAAAGCAGCAGGAACTTCTGGAGAAACGCAAAAGCTTCTGTGAAGGATGGGACTTTTCAATCAACTGAATATCTCAGAAGCTAAATTCAATATACAGGAATATACTTTATTAAAGGTACCCTTACCTGTGACTCAAGGAGGTTGAACCTCTAGAGACCAAAAGGCTGCTCTACTGAGTGTGAAACACATCCATCTATTTGAAATGACTGACGAGCAATGCTTTCTGAGTTAAAGGTGAACTCTTCAAGACTTGGGGGTGGAGAGACATAGGAAAACTTTAGCTATCATCAAAATGACATTTGGCCAAATTCTTTTTTCTGTGGAGGACGAAGTAAATTATCAAATCGGAATAAGTGTGTTTGCCTTTAGTCATAGGCAACATTATGTATTATGAAAAGGGAGCGTGCCTTCCTCGGAAGAGGATCAGTGGTGAATAAGATGAGAACAGTGTTAACTATTCAACCTTCTGTAGATTTTGCTTTAACTTTTCAGAACCATTTGTTTGCTCTCTGCAAAATACTCAGTTCTCAGATATCTAAATGACTGACTCTGTTGCTAATGTAAAGGATTAAACAACTCACTTGTTGTCCATGATATTTATTTTCCTTTTGATTTGACTTAATCTTTTATGTACGGAACAGAAAGTTCACAAAACTTATACTAACTGCAAAATTTTAACAATCATGTATTTAGTAGAGCAAAATTTTGTATTTGAAATCTCAAATACTCTCATTAGTATTGATAAGGTTAAGGATTTCAAATACAAAATTCTGCTCTAATTATATTTGGAAGCAGGAGTGGCATCCAATTTCTAAACAACATGCCTCCAGAAACTCCATGAACTTTGATAAATGTCAATAGTTATAGAAAGGTTTCAGGCCCTTTGTCCATAGGGTCACTATGAGTAGTGCTGGACTCAAAGACAATCAACAACAACGTGTTTATATATTGCTGTGAGGATGAAGTAGCACTCTAAGTCACAAACAGTAGACAAGTTTCAGCAAAGATTTCAGACCAGGGAAATCAAGAAGTAGATATGATCATCCACTTCTGACATATAGATTATTGAAACCTTATACTATTAATTGAATAACCTCATTACTAGAAGTAGAGTATTGTCCAATATAGTGCTAAATTTTGAGCTTTTCAAGTGAGAGATATTAAACATACTCATGTGGAAGAACTGAGGCTTCAGAATAGTCAACCTTGGAAGTGGGAAAAGGACTAGAGCTTTCACTCAGTGAGAAGCTTCACCTGCTAAGGAGGCTTGAAATAAAATGGAGAGAAACAGCTGTAAATATATATTAAAAATTTGAACACTGAATGTATGAAATATGAAAGTAGGAAAATTAGACATTGTGAAAAACGTAAAAGAATACATAACAAACATCTTGGGCATTAGAGAACTAACAAAGATTGGTACTGACCACTTTAAATAATAAAATTATTTGATGTATTATCCTGGAAATGAAAAATTGAATAGCAGTGTTGCTTCTTTCATCATGAAAAAGAACATTTCAATATTAGACTCATATTTAAAAAGGCAATCAGTCACCAGTTTTGGGGACTGCTTTGTAGTTCAGGAAGATTAGTGGAGTAGCTGGATTCTATAAAGGTGTGTTCTGTTTTGGCGGAGGCTTTGATGGGACTGTTGTTCACAATTGGATGTAAACTCATTGAATTTAACCCTCAGGCCTGGTTTTAATTTTCAGTCAAACATTTTTTCTAAGTAGTATAGCACTGGTCTTTCAATTAGCTATGCAGAGGTAACTAGTATTTGCCGGGATAGTAATCACTGTGACACTGATGTGTCAAATGTGATAATGATTACCCATGGTAGAAAGTGTGCGATGAAGCTCCTAGATTAAAACAGGCTTGGAAGCAGGAGTAGCATCTGCTTCAGAAATAGCTTCCCTCCAGAAACTCTATGAACTTAGAGAAACGATGAAAGTTACACAAGTATTCAGGTCTTTTGTTCATAGGGGTGCTATGAGTCATCTAAGACTCAAGGCAGATAGACAGCAATAAAGTAAAAGAAAGAAAGATGGAGAGAAAAAGAAAGAGGGAGGGAGCAGAGGAGAGAGAGAGAGAGAAGGGATGGCCAGATGGAGAAAGAGGTAGAAAAATTAAAAGGGGAAAAGAAGGCAAGTAAAACATTTCAGTTGCCAGATAAAATGGTGTAGATAAGAAGCTCACACTCACTGTCTTTACCTGGAGAAGAGAACTCAGTCAAACATAGAAGTAAAAATCACTGACTAACTGCAAGAAATTGCAAGAGTGAAGTGGTTAAAGAGTTGTGCTATAAACCTGAGGTCTCTGGTTAGGGGCTTGGACAAAAAGGGAGGATAAGGATTGATACGGTTTCTGTGGCAACGCACTCAAATGTGTCAGGGATGACAGGGATGGCACAAAATAAGACAGGATTCAGATATTTTGTTCATAGAGTCTGTATGAGTCATACTTGACACTAAAGAACAATAACATGTATATAGAGTAAGCTAATTCAACACACTTGAAAATTGAATAATAGTGTTTTCTAAGCATAAAAATGGATAAACAAAAGAGACATTTTAGCAAATTTAAAAAAATTCTAAAATTGTGAACATAATAATTTAAAAGAACTCATGAATTTCAAAACTTAAGCCAATTTTTCAATACTATGAATTAATTTCACTGATTCCTTCTACTTCTTGAAATGAATTGCATTATATTTCCCTTTATTGGCTACATAATTACATACAGTGTTTGTGAGTAAATTTAATGATACAATCAGAACATTTTGCTTGAAAATATCACCAAATATCAGATAAATTGTGTGAATGTTAAAAAAATCATTTAAACTTAAAGAACATAATTTCTTGTTGTTGCTAAATGCCATCAAATTGAAGGCGATTTATAGCGACCCTATGAAAGAAAGTCCTCAACACTTGTATGACTTTCATCCTTTCTCCAGGTTCATAGGGTTTCCCGTGGCAAGCTATTGTGGAAGTGGATGCCAGTCCTGCTTAATTTCTTCTTAGAGAAATTTATTTAAATATCTTTAAGAACAGATTCATTTATGAATATGGATATAAATTATTTAACTTTGGAACTCATCTTATGATTAGTCGTTTATGAAATTATATATCATAATGACTCACGGAGAATTTTTTCTAGTGTCACTAATATAACACCTAATATACCCTGTTAATAAATACTACAGAATATTACAATAACTCTTAATATCACTGTCATAATTTTCTAGTCCTACTCTAATAGAAATTCCAAAGGTGGATGGACTTAAAGATAAATTTATCCTCTTGCAGTATTGTTGTTGTTTATTGTTACGTGCCATCGATTCATTTGCCACTCATAGCGACCCTATGTACAATAGCCCTAAACCGTGCTCTATCCTGTGCCA
>NW_006399762.1:21211751-21212944 GCF_000299155.1 Elephantulus edwardii
TGTACTGTTCCAGTCGTTTTTGGATAATCTTCAGTAGAATCTTGCTTGCATGTGAAATCAATGATATTGTTCTGTATTTTCCACACTCAGTTGTGTCGCCCTTCCAAAATCAAGATGTCCACACTGGGGGAAGCCTTTTCCCCTCTGCTGCTTTTGAAGGAAGGCCTGTGTGTTCTACACTTGTAGGCCCAGTATTACTTGGAAATCTCTATGTGTTGTACCTTTCCCCAATACCACCAAATTTCCCAGCATAGAGATCTGCATCCGAACAGATGGATTCCACTCTTACTGATACTTTCTTGGTGTTACTGAGGCCCATCTTTCATGTCATTCCTCCCTTTTTATCTCTTATAAAGATGAAAGTATTACTGATAGAACACTAGCTTCATTTACATCAGATCAAGACTATGATGAGATTAAAGAAAGAAATGTAGCATTTTACTCAGAAATCTTTTACACTTTTGTAGTTTATCAGAACATGAAGAATAATTGCATAGTTCACATGTAGTGTTATTTTGTTGTTATGTGCTGTCAAGTCGACTGTGATGAATAGATCCTATGCACAATAACTCTAAACCCAGCTCTATCCTGAGTTAATCGTATTGGCTCTGACACACCTAACCGCATTAACCCAATTACCATGTCAGTCCTTCTCAATGGGATCTTCCTCTTCTATGGTGTCCTTCTACCCTTCTAAGCATAATATCCTTCTCCAACTACTGGTCCTTCCTGGCAACATGCTCAAAGTATGTAAGAAAGAGCTTCAAAATTCTAGCCTCTAAGGAGAAACTTGGTTTAATCCTCTCTAGGTCAGATCTGTTAGTTCTCTTGGCCATTCATAGGCTGTTTAATACTCTTCTTCAGCACTGTAACTCATCAGTGCTATAACTCAAAGGCAACAATTCATTTTCTGTAATCTTTGATCACTGTCCAGCTCCCATATTCGTATTTTTTCAGGGAAGAATAGGGATACAGTTCAATCTGTGACACGTAGAAGAGTTCCAAATATTCAGCAAATATTTTACATGCATAATGTTTGAATAATATAAAACATAACAGATACAATAACTCTTTTTAGAAAATAAACATACACTTTATCAAAACATTATCTTCTATGCTATGGGAGCTCTTACAGTGAAGTCTACACTTCACCATATGATGGCGTTTTGGTGAGTTATACTGCTAATCCAATG
>NW_006399762.1:21213963-21214497 GCF_000299155.1 Elephantulus edwardii
TCATGAAATGTGCAAAGATGGAGTAAGAAAACCAAAGGATGGAACTCAGTTGGCATTTCTTAAGGTGAAGAAACTGAAGAACAAATTCAAGCTGCCAGTTGTAATAATTAACGGTGGTATGGGACAGAAAGTTATGCTACCAAGCCCAAGGTGGGCCTGGTTTAAATTGTTTTTTGTCAAACATTCTTCTAGGTGGTATAGCACTGGTCTGTGCCTTGCTGTACAGAGGTAACTTGTGGTTTCTGTGATGCTAAGCTCTGTGTCACTGATGTGCCAAATGTGATTATGGTTACATATGGTGGACAGTGTTTGGTGGACCTTCCCAATTAAAACAAGCTTGAAAGCAGGAGTGACATGCACATGTGAAATAGCTTGTCTCTAGAAACTCTATGAACAGTGCTCACATCTTTTGTTCATAGGGTCTCTGTGGGTTGCTATGAGTCATCTATGACTCGACGGCACTTAGCAACAACAATGTGAGCAGAATATTGAATGATCCAGGAAGTATTAAAAGAAGATGGGAAGAGTATAAAA
>NW_006399762.1:21230787-21262554 GCF_000299155.1 Elephantulus edwardii
TGTGTCAGAAAGTTCCATCAGACTTTCTGGCTTCAGCAAATCCATTGATGCCATGTCACTTTTTGAGGGTGACATCTTGCTTTGAGCTTTTATAGGGGATTAAGTAGCCTGTTCCTATGTTACATTGTTGTGGTAGAGTTTTTCATGCCTGAGGCAGTAGCAAGTTCTTAATCTGAAGTCACTGCTTAGAAGCAGGTGGGGCAACTACCTTGTCTGGGTTTCTCTCTGTCATGTGAATCAAGGATGGAACTGCTTCTGTTTTGTAGAAAAGACCTGTTAAAGCAGCCTCTTCTGTCAGAAAACTGCCACAGCTAGGCCAGTCCAAGGTGCTCCAAGCTACAGGCAGTTAATGGACTGGACGAGAGAAGATGCAAGAATGAGCATGGAGACCTGATTGGAAAGCCAGGAAGCCTTGGTTTTCCTTTCAAGATGAACTCTGGATGTTTCATTCCCTTCTGATTGAGCTTAAGGGGTCCCACATGATCCAGCTAAACAGGAGTGAACCCCCACAAGGTATCTCACTCAAATTCCATCATCTTTCCTAGTGTATCCGCTCTCAGCATGTGCTGTTCCTGGAGCAGGGTCACTTCCAGCACACGGCCTCGGCATTGTTGACTCCCGTCGCTGGCGGGTACTTCTTGAAGAAATGTGGAGAAACAGCACAGTAGAAGAAGACTCTGGATGAGATGGATTGATATAATGACTAGAGAAATGGAGGTAAGTGTGTTGGAGTCAGACCAGCTTAGAACAGGGCAGGCTTCAAAGCTATTGTACATAGGGGTCACCATGAGTCACAGACAACTTGATAGCATGTAACAACAAGAATAACATTTTTTAGTATAATTAGAGGATAAATAAGGTCTCCTTGTACTATATTTTGGGCAAGTTGGCAGGAGAGAATATTTTTTGGATTGAGACATCATGCTTGGAAATGTGGAGGGTCAGCACAAGAGGGGAAGATCTTCATCACGAAGAAATGACACAGTAATTTCAACAACAGGTGGAAATTAGAGATGGTGAGGATGGCACAGGATAGGTCAGAGTTCTGATTTGCTGTACAGAGGGTTTCAATGAATCATATTCAATTCGCAGTATCTAGCAAGAACCATAGTTTAAATGAAAAAGAAAAAATTAACCAGAACCTCATTTTTTAAAAAAATCTTTTTGTAAAATTTTAGCTTACAAATTTGAATTTTAAGAAAAATTTCCTTTATAACACACATCAAATTATGTCCATACATTGTATGCTTAATTTACCCTTGATTTTTGCCATGAGTTTTAATAAATCAAAACATTCTCCTGTTTCACTTAACACCATACATTTGGTCTCTCTAAAGATAGTCATCAATGTTTCCCCCTTTAAATTTGAATTCCAGATGCACTGATGGCATTAGTTCAAATCTACAGGCTATACAGAACAGAAATAAAATATATGAAACCTTCAAGTAGTGGAGAAATAGTCTCCTAGTTATATTTTGTCTTTTTCCCCCTGCAAGCAAGACACATGACTAATTTTTTAAAAAGTTTAAAGGACATACAGAAAATAAAAATAATGATTTCTTTTCAATTGACAAGCAAATGTAAATATATTTTTTCAAAGAAGATTAAAAATTATGTATTTCTAGCTTTATTTCCATCCTTTCATTTGATCACCCATTCAAATTGAGTATTTCTAGACTTGTTTTTATCTGCAGTGAGGAACTTATCCAAATTATTGAGGAGGTCACAACAAGCTATGGCTGACTACGAGAAGAATGGGAATCCCAGAACATTTGATTGTGCTAATGCCAAACCTATACTTGGACCAAGGGGCAGTCGTCAGAACAAAGCAGGGAGACACTGGATGGTCCAAAATCAAGAAAGGGGTCCATCAGGGATGTATTTTGTCTCCATACCTTTTCAATCTGTATGCAGAACAGATCATCTGAGATGCTGGGCTGTACGAGGAGGAATGTGGCATCAGGATTGGTGGAAGAGTCATCAACAACCTATGTTATGCAAATGACACAACCCTGCTTGCTGAAACTGAGGAGGGCCTGAAGCACTTGTTGCAGAAGGTCAAGGACTGCAGTCTTCAATATGGATTGAACCTCAATATCAAGAAAACAAAGATTCTCACCACTGGGCCAATTGGCAACATCAGTACAGATGGTGAAGAGATTGAGATAGTTAATAGTTTTCATTTGCTTGGCTCCACAGTCAACACTCTTGGTAACAGCAGCCAGGAAATCGAAAATTGCATTGGGAAAGTCAGCTGTGAGGAACCTCTCAAGAGTACTGAAGAGCAACAATGTCAGGCTGGAGACTAAGATGTGCCTGATCAAGGCTATAGTTTTTGCAGTTACATGCTATGCATCAGAGAGTTGGACAGTTAATAGGGATGATAGAAAGAGAATTGATGCCTTTGAACTGTGGTGCTGGAGAAGAGTGTTGAATAAACCATGGACTGCTAGAGCAAACAGGTTTGTCCTGGAGAAGGTGAAGCGGAATGCTCCTTGGAGTCAAGGATTCTGAAACTTCGTCTGACATACTTTGGGCATGTTGCAAGGAGGGACTGGGCCTTGGAGAGGGACATCATGTTTGGGAGAGTGGAGGGATGGCGCATGAGAGGAATACCCTCAATGAGAAGGATAGATTCTGTGAGTGGGGTGGTGGGAATGAGTGTATTTGAGATGATGAGGTTGGCACAGGACAGAACGGCTTATAGGGCTCTTGTACATAGGGTTGCTATGAGTCGCAAGCAACTCGATGGCACATAACAACAACAACCAGCTTCATCTATTTGAGGATTAAGTTGTGTCTGATTCAGGTTATAGACTTTCTGATTACTTGTGATGCATTTGGAAATTGGACAATAAATAAGGATGACAGAAAAATAATGTCTTTGTCTTGTGTTGGATAAGAACATTGAACATCCCATGGATGGTCAGGAAAACAAGTAAATATGTCACAGAGAGCATGCAGTCATAGGGCTCTTTGGAGGTGAGAATGATGAGGCTTCGCCTCACATACTTTGGGCATATTACTAAGAGGTGCTATCCCTTGTAGTAGGATATGATGCTGGAAAGGTTTCACGGTTGGCAAAGGAGAAGAAGATCTTCAACCAGATATATTGGCATAGTGACTGCTGCAATGGGGTCTTGTGTGTCAGGAAGTATAAGGATGGCACAGGAGAGAGCAAGATTCAGATCTTTTGTTCGTAGAGTCACTATGAGTTGTACTCGACTTGATGATGCCACCAACAACATATTTGCTTGTTACTTTCTAACACTGAGAGTTAGTAAGATTTTATCTGAAGTGAGAAGATGTAAGTAAAGGGACAGTAGTGAGTAGATTTGGGTTTACAACATTTATATATTCTATTCTTTTTTAAATGGCTTTTTGTTTTTTAACCACATTTATAGTATTCTTCTTGAAGATATGTTTCTTTGGGTAATTTTTCCCCCATATACTATTCCTCAGATAGATTTGCCTGATTATTTCCTGTAAACAGAATATCACTTAAATGAACATAGCTTTAAGTTGCTGAATAGTGAATAGGGATAAATAGGTCAAAATACTATTTGGAAACTTGAGTGCTAAAGATTTTCAGCTTTAACTGGAAAAGAATTGATGATTTGACAGATTTTCCCTAGTCTTTGAAATACTGGAGATCATAATATAAATAGCATCTTATATAACGATAGAAATCTACATGCTTTTAAATGGTCTCTATTACTTTGTATTCATTATACATAAGAAACAACAGCTGCTCATTACTAATTCAAAGGACATATTTTCAAAGTGATGTGTTTTGTCAGTAGAACCAATGGACTTCTCTGAAGGCAAAAGGTTTTTATATTTCATGGTGTTACAGTTAGGTTTATTAGCCTCAGAAATACTATCTTGTGAGGTCTGCATTTTAAGCCAGGTGTCCCAGCATCCCATTCCCTAATTGCTTTTGCAAATCTAAAACAATGCATAAATCACTTCTCATGACAGGACTATGCTGAGTACAGTTACTTGACTTGAACAGTACTAGAGTTTCAGATCTAATAGTTAAAAAAAGATGATTAGTGCTTTACAAAAGTTGACGACAAGTCTAATATTAAAGTGCCAAACCAAAGAATCAGAAAGAAAGGATGTAAGATGAATATACTTGGATTTTAGTTAAAGCAATAGGAATAAATTGGTTTTTTTTGTTTTTTGGTTTTTTTTTTTAATAAATTGTTTTAGAGTGTTAACAGTGGAAATGTCAAAATTCAAAACCATTACCCACTGCTGTTCATTTGATTCTTATAAACACTCTAAGTAATGTAGATAGGCTTTGAAGGTTATAACTCTTTATGGAAAAAAACTGACACATCTTTCCCCCATTGAGTAATTGGTGGTTTTAACCTATGATATTTTGATTGGGAATTGCGTACTTTAACCACTTCATGACCAAAGTTTGTCAACAATGGAAATAATTAAAGTTAAAAATTCTGATATTAGCAAACAAGAGGTAGAGAACACTGTATTTAATAATTACTAACATATTAATATAGTCAAACAAATATCTGTTTCATTGAAATACTTGTGTTGGTTGATTTGTGTTTTTACTTGATTATTGTCTTATTCTACAGAATCAAGTTATATATGAAGCTATTTATAGAAAACCAGTTAAATTTATTTTCAATTTCAATACAAAGTTTTAAATAGAAATTTTGTTTATATGCCAATGTTATTACATTCTTATAAATCAAGAGTATTGATTTTGATTGTAAATATTTGTAAT
Organism: Elephantulus edwardii; assembly: GCF_000299155.1. Taxonomy (NCBI): domain Eukaryota; kingdom Metazoa; phylum Chordata; class Mammalia; order Macroscelidea; family Macroscelididae; genus Elephantulus; species Elephantulus edwardii. The sequence continues at coordinate 21,235,544 of NW_006399762.1, forward strand.
AAATTAAATATTGGTTAGTTAGTAGTTAGTTGTTGCTATTGTTGTTAAGTACAGTCGAGTTGAGTACTATTTTTAGGGATCATATGCACAACAGATCTGAATTCTTCTTCTGTGTAATTTTCATCATTTCTGATACACTCAATCTCTCTGTTGCAGTCACTGGGTCAATCCATCTCATTTAGAGTCTTCCTTTCTTTTAATAACTCTATACCCTTCTAAATTTGATGTATCTTCTCAGAGATTAGTATCTGCTAGCAATATTCTCAAAGTATGTGAGCTAAAGCATCATCATCATCGTCTCCAAGGAGTGAGTACTCTGGCTGTGCTTTCCACAACACACATCTATCATATGCCAGCTTAAAAATTGAGAAAGAATGATGTTTCATTCATACTGAAAAAAGATCATTTCAAGATCTATCCTGAAGTTCAGTCCTGTGAGTAATAAGACACTATCCAAACATATATAAGGAAGACCTGTTAATAAAGCTATCATTCAAGTACATGCACAAACAAGTAAAGCCAAAGATTGTTTGTTTTTACCAATCTCTGTTTGCATGCTTGAATTTTGTACACTCAATGACTTGTTCATTGCAAATATATTTTTTATTATTTTATTATTTTGTGTGTATGTGTGTGCCATTGAATCAGATCTAACTGGTACAGGAGGAGATTGTTCCTCCTTTCTCTAGCATAGCATCTGGTGGACTCGAACCACACGCCTTCAGGATTACAGCACAGCTTCTTGCCACTAGGCCACCAGAGCTCCCTGCATGTATCTTTTTTCAAAAACACAAATGAAAATATCATTCATGAACATCATTAGATGGACTGCATAGGCATCAAATAAAGTAAATCTGAAAAAGAAATCACTGGAGAAGTTCAGTATTAACAGCCAAAACAAGGCCAGATACTGACTGTGGAACAGATCATCAAATACTTATGTGTAAGTTCAAATTGAGACTGAAGAAAATTGAAACAAGTACAGGCAAATAAAAATATGACCCTGAGTCTATCTCACTTGAATTTAAAAAAAATCATCTTAAGAGTGAGTTTGAAGCATTGAACACCAACGATCAAAGACCAGATGAGTTGTAAAATAACAACTTCATGGCATCATCCATGAAGAAAGTAAAAGACATTACAAAAAACAGATGAGAAAGAAGAAATAAAAATGAAGGTCAGAAGGTACCTTTTAAAATTGCACTAGTACATTGAGAAGCCAAAACAAAGAGAAGGAATATTGAAGTAAAAAGCTAAATGAAAGATTTCAAAAGGTAGATCAGGAAGATATAGTAAAATATTTGAACGGAATATTTGAATGGAATGTATAAAGACCTAGAATTGGAAATAAAAAAGTAATAACTTGATCAGCATTTCTCAATCTAAAAGAACTGAAAAATAAATTCAAATCTCAAGTTGCAATATTTAGAGACTCTATGAGCAAAAAATGGAGTGATCCAGGAAGCATCAAAAGAAGATAGAGGGAATGCATAGAATAACTAAAACCAAAGAAAATTGTCCAACACTGAAATGTTTCAGGAAATACCATCTGAACTAGCTGAAGAGCTAGTGGTAATGGAAGAAGAAATTCAAGCTGGACTAAAAAGCATTGTTAAAAAAATAAAGCTCTAGGAATCACTGGGATACAAGTTGACATATTTCAAATGATCTATGCAGCCCTGCAGCTCATAGTCTATGCTAGGAAATTTGGAAGACAGTTGTCCGGTCAACTGACTGGAAAAGACAATCCCAAGAAATATGATCCAAGAGAATGTGGAAGTTATTGAACAATATCATTCATATAGCATGCAAGCAAAATATTGCTGAGGATCATTCGAAACCAGCTAGAACAATACATAGAAAGAGAACTACCAAAAGTACACATTTAGTTTAGAAGAGGCAGTAGCTCCAGGGATATCATTGCTGATGTCAGATGGATCCCAGCTGAGAGCAAAGAATATCAAAATATCTATTTGTGTTTTATTGAGTATACAAGGACATTTGATTGGGTGGATTATAATAAATTATGGCTAACATTGAGAAGAATGGGAGATGCAGAATACTTAACTGTGTTCATGTAAAACCTATACAATGGAAAGTCAAATTTCATACTAAGTATTTGTAATAAACTGAGTGTTATTTCAGGATGGAATTCATCCTCCTGAAGCACTAAGGCAATCCTTAAGGGTTTACCAGATTCTTGCATTATATTTGCTGACGCTTCCCTCCTGAGTCAAGGGAAGGTTTTCAATAGAAAGAGTTTGGCTTTATTTGCATTGAGCTTTCTTTGTGATTTATTTCATGATAGTTTTCAATTAAGATACAGGAAAGCTGGAATCCAGCACTTCAGTCATCGGAACTGCTGGCCACCTGTCTTTATGATCTCTGTTTATCTCATTCTTGGTTGTCTGTCTCATTAATAATAGTTATAAAAATATTTTACCCTTGGTCTGCAGCACTATACCTAGACCAAAAAACTATTATAAACAGAGCAACAGGGAACACTAAGTGTTCCTAAATCAAGAAAACTGTGTTAGGGTTGTATCTTTTCTTCAAACATATTCAATCAATTTACTGAGAAAGTTATTCAAGAAGCTTGTTACTATAAAAAAGAATATGGCATCATAATTGGAGAAAAACTCATCAGCAACCTTCATAACACGGGTAACACAACCTTGCTAGCTGAATTTGAATTTGAGGATAATTTGAAACACTTTACACAGAAGATCAAAGAGTATGGACTTTAATAGGGATTACATATCAATGTCAAGAAAACAAAAATTCTTATTGTGCCTTTTGACCACAATAAGATAGATAGGGATAAAACTGTCAATAACTTCACCTTACTTGGATCTGCAATCAATTCCCGTGGTACCAGCAGTCAGGAGATCAGGAACTGTATTGCATGTGAAAAGTGTACAGTCAAGGAGCTTTCCAAGTCATTGAGAAGCAATGTTAGTTTGAAAACTAAGGTACTCCTGATTCAGGCCATTTTATTTTCAATCACTTGCTATGCTGTTGAGAGCTTAACAGTAAATAAGAATGACAGAAAAAGAATGTTGTCTTTGAGCTCTGATGTTGGAGAAGAATATTGAATATCCCACTAAGTGTCAAAAGAACAAAAATGATTTGGAGAAAGTGCAACCAGTGTACATATTGTAGGCAGAGATAATAAAACTTTGTCTCATATACTTTGGCCTGTTGCTAGCAGAGACTATTCATTGGATAGGGATGTAATACTTGATAAGGTGGAAGGGCGATGAAAGAGAAGAAGACCCTCAACCAGCTAGATTGACTCAGTGACTGCAGCAATCTATAGGGTTTCAGAGATTGTGAAAATGGCACTAGACAGAACAGGGTACAAATCTGTTCTGTGGCGGGCCACTATGAGTCATTACTTGACTAGCAGCACATAATAACAACAACAAATCAATTTTAGCATCCTTAAATTGATCAAACATGTAATTAATTTGAATGAGTAATTATTGACGACTGAAATGCAAAGGTTGGAAATAATGAGGAATAAATTGCAGTTAGAAAGTATAGTTTTGGTGACAGGAATGAGGCTGGATTTCAAATGATTAAACTTTGTACATCAATGATTAGTTCATCAAAAGTACCTTTTATAATAAAAATGGAAGGTGACTTTATTTCACCTATGAACTGCACAGGAATCTGATTGACTACATCTGTTGAAAATATCATTGGAGAAGCTGACTGTGAAACTGAGGCATTGAAACTAATACTTGAAGATAATGTGATGACATTAAAAAAATCATTCATGATAAGAGCCAATGTAAAAGACCAGAGTGGATGTCAGAAGAGACTCTGAAAATTGCACTAGATAATAAAAAAAGCCAGAAGAAAAGAAAGAGATGCCAAAGTGTAAAAGATGAACAGAAGATTTCTATGGGCTACTCTAGATGTTATTGTTAGGTGCCATTGAGTTGAATACGACTCATAGTGACCCTGCGAACAGAAAATCTAAACCCTGTCCTATCCTGTGTCGTCTTCACACTTCCTGACACATTAGAAAAACCCATTTTGACAGTCAATGTGTCAGTCTACCTGGTTGAGGGTCTTCCTTTCCTTTGCTGACCTTCCACCCTTTCAAGCATCATGTCACTCTCCAAAGAACAGCCCCTCTTAGCAACATGGCCAAATATATGAGGCAAAGCATCACCATTCTTGCTTCCAAAGAGCACTCTAGGTGCACACTCTCCAAGACATATTGATTTGTTCTTTAGGCAGTCCATGGGATGTTTAGTGCTCGTCTCCAAAACCACAACTCAAAGGCATCAATTTTCCTGTCATTCCTATTCATTGTCCAGCTCTCAGATGCTTAGCAAGTGATTGTAAAGACCATGGCCTGGATCAGACTCAAACTGACATTACTGCTCCCAATAACTTGGAGAGTTGGAGAATAAAAAAAGAAGAATTCATTTGTCAATTCTCTAGTTGAAAAAATTGAAAAGCAAAGCTAATCTACAATATTAAGAGGAGTAGAAGAGCAAATTCAAGTCTTGAATTACAACGCTTAAAGATATTACAGGCAGAATATGGAATGATCCAGGAAGCATCAAAAGAAGATGGAAGGAGTATACTGATGGAAGAGACTCAATATCACTTGACATATTTCAGCAAACATATGCTGGCCTGGATGTGCTCACCAGGTTGTGCCAAGAGATCTTCAGGAGAGCTGCTTGGCAAATTGACTGGAAGACACCCATAGTTATCCATATTCTAAAAGAGATGATCTGACAGAGTGTGGGAATTTTCAAACAATATCACTAAAATCACATGCAAGCAAAATCTTGCTACAGATTACCCAAAACCAGAAATACAAACTGGGTTTTGAAAAGGCCATGCTATTTGGGATATTATGCCAATGTCAGATGGATCTGGCTGAAAGCAGATAGTTCCAGAGGAATGTCTCTCTGTGTTATTGACTTTGTAAAAGCATTTGACCATGTAGATCACAACAAATTGTGGCTTACCTTAAGAAAATTAGGAATTCAAGAACACCTGACTATGCTCATGCAAAACCTATAATAGGACCAGGCAGAACAAAGTAAGGGAACACTGGAGGGCTTAAAATCAGGAAAGATGTGTGTCAGATTTTTTCCTTTCTCCATACTTGTTCAACCTGTATGCTGAACAAAACATTTGAGAAACTGAAGTCTATGAAGAAGAATGTGGCAACAGGACTGGAGGAAGGCTCATCAACCACTTGCATTGTGCAAATAACATAAACTTGCTTGCTGAAAGTGAAAAGATATTGAAATGCTTGCTGCAGGAGATCAAAGGCTACAATTTTCAATATGGATTACATATCAAAATCAAGAAGATAAAATCTTCACCACAGGTCCAGTAAGCAACATCATGATAGATGGAAGAAACTATTGAAATTACCAACAATTTCATCTTACTTGGACTTATTATCATTGCCTTCAGTACCAGTAGTTGGTAGATTCAGAGATGCATTGCATTGGGTAAGTCATCAATCAGGAATTTCTCCAAATTACTGAGGACCAGTAGAGTCTGTTTGAAGACTGAGGTGTGCCTGATCCAGGCCATGGTATTTTCAATCTCTTTGGTATGTAGCTAGGAGCTGAATGATGAATAAGGATGGCAGAGACGATTTTATGCCTTTGAAGTGTTATGTTGGGAAAGAGTACTAAATGTGCATGAACTGTCAAAAGAGTATAGTGTAAGGAAGCTCTTCCATTCACTGCTAGTACCTCTGTTCTATAATTTCAGTTGTGGAAACAAAAAAATAAGAAGACTTAATTAATACAATTATTGTGAGGATTAAGTAAATGAACACACATAGGGCATTTAGACAAGCATCTACCACAAGGTCAACACTATAATAGGATTGCTTATTTTCTTACCTCTAATTACTAAGATCCATGTAATTGCTTTATTTATTTAAATAAGGTATAGGTTTTAAATGTCCATAGGATTTCCAAGGCTGTGGGCTGTGAATCTTTGCAGGCAGACAGCCACACCTTTTGCCTACAAACTAGATGTAGCGTCCAAATCACACACTTTAATACAGCAACTAAGTACAGTGAGTTTTTGTTCTGGGATCTTTAAACAATTATTTGCCATAAGGAGCTCCTGGTGGTAAAAGTAGTTATGTGCTTGGCTATTAGTGGAGAACGGTTAGTGGTTCAACTCCAACTTCAGGTAGCTTGGATGACAAGTTTAGAAATCTGATTTGCTCCTAAAAGGTCACAGCCTTAAACACCTGAAGAACCAATTCTATTCTGTGTATATGTTATCCCTGTGAGTCAGAATCAACTATATAGCAGCTAACCATAATGGCAGAGTCTAACAAATGGTGAAAGGAAGCTATGGTAGTTATAGTCTATAATTCTTCAAATGCATTAAAATATCTACCTGTTGGGGAATGTTGAGGAGGAAGGGAGGGCCTCCGACCAGGACAAATTGCCTATCTCTGGATAAGTGCAAGCCTCCCAATGGCCTTTAATACAAGATAGAGAAAGTTCTCCTGTGTTTGACTGTACTGGCTTGAGAAAGCTCGCCACCTGGGAAGATGGCTGCTGTATCTGTTGAGCTCGGAGTAGTCCGCATGAGGCTGAGTTTCTCCTGTACAATCTGCATGTCCTATGTCCACAAACCCACCATCTCCTGTCTTCCTGTTTATTTGCCTGTATGTAAGTATGCGGCAGCCCCCAATAAAGCTGAATCGACTCTCTGAACAGCTTCCAGAGTGTGTCTTCATTGTGCTTATTCTCATCAGGGTGTTGCTGTTTGTTGCCAGTGAATGGACAGTGCCATCTACCTATTTAAAAAATGTGTTTAAGGCAAAACTTTGCTGAACTAAAGTACGTTATGATTTTGTCGGTTTGCACATGTATGTATCTCGTAGTATAGGATATGAGATGAACTCAAATATAAAAATCAGTAAATTAGGATACAAAATAGACATTTCAAATTCTGACTGATCTAAAGTCTGCTCTTGGCTCTGAAAATCTATATCAGATATATAAGCTATATTTCAGTAACAAATAATTACAAAATCTCAGTAATTTTCAACAAGAAGTTTATTACCCATCCAGATTATACAATAATCTTCCCAGTTGCTGTTCTTGGGAGCCAGGCTAACAAACCAGTCTTTATTGAAATATTTCAGATCATTAGGGTAAAACAACAACAAAACAAATAAAATAAAACTTGACAAAACAAGCAAGCATTGTTTCTCAGATAACCAGCTGGAAGCAACATACATTTTTATTCATGTAAGAAAGAGCTGCATGGGAACAGCCATATCTGACCTTCACCAGCTTCACAATGTCACTGTTCTTGTCAACATCAACAACATAAAACTAATTTCCATGAGGTCAGACATATTCTCCATGCCCCTATATCTCTTTCTACTCATCTCTACACCAAGTTTATTGCTTTGCTGGGTCCAAAATCTGATGTGGTAACTCATAGTAGACTACACAGAACCATACTGAGGACGTCAAAAGGCAATAATTCATATTAGTGGCAGAAGGTAGACAGGACAGATTCCAAAATGTGCTTGCAGGTATCTCAGCCTTCAGCCTTGGGGCTTTAGGCTAGTGTTGCAAAGCTCTCAGTCCTGCCAATCATGGCTCCTTCCACCTCACCCTCAGTCCTCCAACAAATGTGTGCAAAGAGTCTTTGTCTGGTTCCCTGTGGGGTAGGTCCCTGTAAGTCTCCTCCATCTCACGTCAAGTCTCTGGTTCTTTGCTGCTGCTGCTGCTGCTGCTGCTAAAATTGCTACTCACATAGTCTCTGGTCTGGTTGGTGTAAGAATCTGTGGATCTGATGGACACACTGCATTCCTTTGCTTCTTCTTTGGTGGTGGGGAAGGTTCTCTAATTCTGCTGCTGGATGAATTCAATTTAATGGTAATACCAGGCAATTCCCTTGTGGATCAGGGAGCCTAGTCATTCCCTTTAACTTTATTTTCATATTCCTGCAGTCCACATGGCAAAATTATTCAATGATTAAGAAAACCATTTTGAAACATAAACCTTTAAGACCACAATTGAAAAAGGAAATCACATCACAGTTCAACAATAGCACAGTACAGATTAGTGAATAGGATTAGAGTTTAACAACGTACCTGCATGTGTGTCCTAGACTATTTATTACCCTTATATAACATATTGTATCCAAAAATTACAGAAATAAAACAAAGCAAATACACAACAGGAAAGTAGATGATGTTTGCAAAACTTATATTTAATGGCACGTGATGAGTACTTAATAACCATTATTTTTTTCTCATTCCTTTATTCACTTTTGCTCTAGTTCAAATTTTACAGATAACTTTGGCCCAATAATTTAAGTTTTAATCTTTGTATTCATTTACTAAAAACAAAACAATAAACTACATAATTGTTTGAGCTTCAAAACTATGAATATTGTGTCTCTCAGATTCATTTTCTATTGTCACTTCTCTCTCTCTCATTACAATCATAAAAGAGACTTCGTTTTTTCTGTTGTTGTTTGGTTTTGGGTTTTTTGGGGTTTTTGTTGTTGTTGCTGTTGTTATTGTTGGAGAGAGATGTAGCTGTTTCCTTCTTTTTATTTTTAAAATTTTTATATTGAGTTGCATACAAAATTCATATGTATTGTGTATCACAATTTCCGTCACTTTTAGAAACCTTGTGTGATTAGATTTTTCTCTCTTACATTGCCATAGAGCAGGTCTCACTTGCATCTGACAATCCAGTACAGTTTCCAAGACTATAAATTACAAATCAGAAAACTGTTCATCTTTATCCTCAGGAACAACCATTGGATTTAAACCACAAAAGAAGTTAACCTTTGAATTAGCAGTGCAACTCTTGATTAGAGTTGGATATTGAAAATAATCCAAAAATGTTCTAATCTTAAGTTACTTCTGTAAAACTTGTTAGCTATGTAAAGTAACATATCAAAAGGTACAAGAAATTAGGACATAGAAGTTATTGGGAAAACTTTGTCTAGAACACCCAAATATATACACAAAAATTGAACTCTGCAGGAAACTATACTCCAGTGGTTAATTATTTGAGCTGCTACAGGAGAATTTTAAGAAGGCACATCAAGCAATCTCTTCATTTAAATATTGCATATTGTAGATGGAGTCACAAAGCATTGGCATCAATTCCATGGCATAGAACAACAGAAGACTATGTTACAAAAAATAAAGGGAAGCCACAGACTGGGGAAAAAGTATTTGGCAATGACATGTCAGATAAGTGACTTATATCTAGAATTCATAAAATACTTGAGAAACACAGAAAGATAAAGGTAAATAATCCGATTGAAAAATGGAAACAGGATATGAACAGACACTTTACCAAGAAGACGTTCAGATGGCCAACAAGCACATGAAGAAATGTTCAAAATTTCAAGCTCTAGGAGAGATGCAAATCAAAACAACTATGAGATTTAATCTCAACCCAGTAAGAATAGCAAAATTTAACGTAACAGCAAGCAACAAATGCTGGTGAGGTTGTGGAGAAACTGGAACCCTTATGCACTGTTGGTGGAAGCGTAAAATGGTGCAACCACTGTGGAAAATGGTGTGGCGCTATCTCAGAATTGCAAATAGAGATACCATTTGACCCAGAAATTCCACTACTGGGAATATACCCTAAAGAGACCATAACCACCATCCAAGCAGATATATGCACACCCATGTTTATCACGGCTTTGTTTACTATAGCAAGGAGTTGGGAACAACTCAAGTGCCCATCAACAAATGAAAGGATAGAGAAGCTGTGGTATATTCACACAATGGAATACTACACTGCATTGAAAACAAGGAACTCATGCAATATTATTCAAAATGGGTTACCCTGGAGGACATTATGCTGAGTGAAATATCTCAGTCACAAAAGGACAAATACTGCACAGTGCCACTGTTGTAGAATGAGACTGACATCAGGGTTGGGGTAAGACTGAGAAAAACTGGATAGATTATGTATACTGAATTGAAACAGATGAGGGAGAACAGTTTAAAAGCGATATATTATAGGGTATTATGATTATCACAGGAATCCAGAATTAAGGTTGCATAGTGGAGTGTATTCGGGTCGGGGAGGAGAAAAAAACCATCAAAAATTTTGGAAAATTACTGAAAAGAGTAGGTGCACCAGTTACTTCATATTATTTTATTAAGTAAATCAAACAGCCTATCAACAGCATAGTCTGTTTTTAGGTTTTTTTCAACATTGTCTATCTGGTTGTGGTGTTAGACTAAAAGTTAGCTTTTTTTTTTTAAAGACATTTAGCTTCTGGTCTCCAGCTACCTTAACTGCAGACACATGGTCTTGCAAATTAGCATGGTCTTGTAAAACATCATCAGCTGTTGGGCTAGGGTAAGTGAAAGAGTGCTTTCTATACTGAGCAAAAAGCCTTGAGGCAAGAAAGACTCAAGCAAGATTTGAGGCGAGCAAGGCTTGTGGCTTCGAGACTCTGGTAAGAGCGAGACCCTGGTGGTGGAGAAGCTGTGGCATTGCTGTGGAGAATGGTAGCAAGGTGTAACTTGAGGCTTCTTGCATTTGTGCCGGCCACAAATGAATTTTATTGTTCTTGTCTTTGATGATGGAAAGAAAAGCTGCTTGATGAATTGAAACTGGAGCCTAGACTAACTGAGGAGTTATATTGAGCTAAAATCTGGATTTATTTTGAGTGATATTGTGATATTCTTGGCCTCTTCCATTCTCTGACTTCCTTCCCTAATAAACTCCGTTGTTGATATCATAACTGTGAGTCAGCAAGGAATAAACAAACCTCTGCTACTGGGGCTCTCTCGAGGCACCATGGGGCTGGGCTATGTACTTTTGATATGCTTTCTGCTCTGGTGTGGTGAGATGTTATTCTCACTCTTTCTGGCCCTTTCAGAGAGACATTCCTGGCCCTATGCCCCAAAGTTCTCTTTTCCCCTCTTTAGACAATGTTGGTGTATGAAATAGCCAAAGGATGGAGAGGCTAGAAAAAAAACGTTTTGAAACAAAGATTGTAATTTTTAATTTCTTTCTAAGAAAGGACAGAAACAAGATTAAGGTCTCAGGACTCAAATGCCCAAGGTTTTGATTATTTTTTTTTACTATTTTATTCAAAAGAATATTCACTCTCTGAGATGTCACAGATGGTAGACAGTTAAGAAAGGTAGGTATTTCCTCAGCCCTCATGATTCCTACAGTCTATCAGGGTGGAAGATATTAAAGGGATTATTTCTACAAGATGAGGATATGGCCTTGACTCAATTATTCCATCACAAGAAAAATCTATAAGAGAATGGCTAAAGTTATGCAAATAAATAATAAGCTCTTATCAGACTGATATTTTTTGCTTCAAATATTTAAACTCATTGCAAGCAAGTTGATACTGATTTGGAGCAACACTGGAGAAGAGCTGACTCACAGGTTTTTCAAGGCTGCAGGTTAATAAGACAGTAAACTGTCACCCTTGACTGGTGGATTGGAACTGCTTCCCAATTAGCAGCTGAGAGATTAGTTGAGCCACCCAGGTACCTCTCAAATGCTTACCTATTTTCATTTCAAACCCCTTGTGGTGATTTGTAAAGGGTTAATTTAAGATGACAATGGGATTTTATTTTCTGAAAGACAATTTATACTAGATTCACATAAGAAGCAAAAGTTATGTACTAAGTTTATCTAAAAGACATCAGTTGATATTGCATATATGTTATCACAAAAAAATACTTTCAAAGTATAATTATTTCCATCGAAGAGTTTAATAGCAAAGACTAAACTTGACCTAGCAGTATGGAAACTGTTCCAAATTCTGTGGTATACCACAGTTTTTAGATGTGTCCTATCTACATACTTTTTCAATCTATATGCAGAATATATTATCCAGAAAACTGGGTTATATGAGGAGAAATGTGACATCAGGATTGGAGGAATATATGATATTATAATATATAACAATATGTGTTATGCATACAATACAACCTTGCTTGCTGAAACTAAGGAGGACCTGATGCACTTGCTACAGAAAATCAAGGACTGCAGCGTTCAATATGGATTGAAGTTTAATGTCAAGAAAATGAAGATTCTCACCATTGGGCTAGTTGACATATTTTGATGGATGGTAAAGAGTTTGAGATTATAAACAGTTTTAGTTTCCTGGGCTCTAAAATTACCACTCTTGGCACCAGCAGCCAGGAAATTAAAAGATATATTGCAGCAGAGAAAACTGCTGTCAGAGACTTCTCAAGAGTACCAAAGAACAATGATGTCAGTCTGGAAACAAAGGTGAGCCTGATCTAGGCTGTGGTTTTGCAATCACTTGCTATGCACCAGAATGCTGGATGATGACTAGCGATGCTAGAAGAATTGATGCCTTTGAGCTATGGTGTTGGAGAAGAGTATTGAATATACCATAAACTGCTAAGAGAATGAACAGGTTCATCCTAGAGAGGGTTAAAGCAGGCTGCTCTTAGAGACAAGGACTCTAAAGCATTGTCTGACATACTTTGGACATGTTGTAAGGAGGGACCAGTCCTTGGAGAGGGACATCATGCTTGGGAGGGTGAAGGAACAGTGCAGGAGAGGGAGACCCTTGATTAGATGGATTGGTTCAGTAACTGGGGTACTGGATGTAGGTGTGTCAGAGACAATAAGATTGTCACAGGATTGAGCAGGTTTTAGGGCTGTTGTACATAGGGTTGCTATGAATCACAGGCGGCTTGATGGCACATAACAATAATAACCATTATCGTTTTGGTGTTGGTCCTGTCCATTATATGGCATACCACCAAATTGAATGAATGGACCTACTGTTACCAATGTATTTATTCACATCTTTGCATTAAATCATAGTCCTCTAGTTCAATTGCCAGAAGAAAATGAATGACCTAAAGAAACTGATGCAAAAATTCCTTTTTGTGCACATAGACATTTCTAAGAATCAAAATTATGCTTGTTTTCTTTTATTAAAATTCATTCAAATTTCCCTAATCTTAATTAAAAGATGTTGGTGTTAGGTGCCATAGAGTCACCTGTGACTCATAGCATCCTTTGTACAACAGCCTTAAAACCTTCTCTGTCCTGTGACAATCTTACTGTCTCTGAAAAACCTACCTCCATTACCCCAGTCACTGAATTAATCCATCCCATTGAAGGTCTTCCTCTCCTGTGCTGTCCCTCCACCCTTCCAAGCATGATGTCTCTCTCCAAGGACTGGTCCCACCTTAAAACATGTCCAAAATATGTTGAATGAAGCTTCAGAATTCTTGCTTCCAAGGAACAGCCTGGTCTCAGCCTCTCTGGGACAAACTTATTTGTTTTCCTAGCAGTCCATGTTATATTCAACACTCTTCTCCAGTACCACAGCTCAAAAGCATCACTTCTCCTTCTATCATCCCTAGTCATTGTCCAGATTTCTCATGTATAGCTAGTAATTGCTAAGACTATGGCCTGGATCAGGTGCACTTTAGTCTCCAGACTGACATCGTTTCTCTTCAGCACTTTGAAGAGGTCTTTGACAGACGTGAAAGATATGCTCTCAGAATTTCTATAGATTGGCTTAGACTATTATTGAACACTTTATTTAAGTAATCCTGACCTATATTGCATAATATACATGATATTCTAAATCATATTATAAAGTCTGCTTCTTGTTTCTTTTACCAAATAAATGTTTTTATTATTTTATAGTACTGTGAAGAATAATCTGGGAATGTCATTATTAAGTGGCTGTAAAATATTCTATTATCTGTTTTACTGTTACTTATTTTGTATTTCCTTTCTTTGTGAAAATTAATTATTTATGTGACTAAAACAAGTAATTTTGATGGATGTGTCTTTATATAGATTTTTGAGTGTATCTCTTATTTTATTCTTATGTCCATTCATTGCTCTTGAGGCAGAAGCAATTTATACTTAGCTCTCCACTAAGTTTTCAGAGGCTGTAAATTGAATGGGAGAAGAAAGTCCACCTTTCTCCTTCAGAGCAGCCAGTGTATACGGTCCTGATAATATCAATAATATGAATGCCCTATTGATCTTTGTACAAAATCTTCTCCTGAGAGGTTGGCCCTGTTCTGTTCTGAAACATCCTCACAATTGCCCTTATGTGTAAACCCATTGTTTCAGCCACTGTTTCAATCTATCTAGTTGTAGGTCATCTGCTTTTAACACCAATCATCTATATTACTAAGCTTGATATGCTTCTCTAGGGAGTACTCTTTCCTGATAACATATCCAAAGAAATGGAAAATATTACCATTTTCTCTTTTAAGGATAATCCTGGTTGTACCTCCTCCAATACAGATTTGTTTTTTCTGATAGTCTATGGTATATTCTATATTCATACTCAAATATGTCATTGTCATAATTTAAAATATTTTAATTAATCTTCAGTCTTCCTTTTTCTTTACAACTTTCTCTGGGGGCATTAAAAAAATAAAAGGACAGGACGGTATACCAGCAAGAATTGGTCAGTGTACAGTATTTCAGAACCTTCCAATTGAGCCATGCTCCAGTCAAGGTACTGGTGAAAGCCAAGACTCCAGGAATTTACAGAATACTGAGTTGATGCAACAGATATGCATTACTGGAAGTGTTCAGACTTCTATCTAAAGAAATTTACAGAAGAGCTAAGTAAATGTCCAGCCAACTAGAAGAAATTCACATCTATGTGTATTCCAAGAAAACTTGATCTAATGGAATGTGGAAATTTTCTAACAGTATGATACCTCTGAGTTGTGGTGCTGGAGAAGAGTCTTGAACATACCATGCACTTCTATGTTGGATAGAGTGAAACCAAGTTTCTCCTTAGAGGCTAGGATTTTTAAGATCCGTCTCACATACTTGGAGCACATGGCCAGGAGGGACTGACCAGTCCTTGGAGAAGGACATCATGCTTGGAAAGGTGGAGGGACAGCACAGGAATGGAATATTCCAGATGACATGGATTAATATAGTGACTAGAGCAATGGGGGTAGCTGTATCAGAGTCAGTGAGACTTTCTCAGGAGGACAGGCTTCAGAGCTGTTGTACTATTGTGTTTTTAATCAATAACACACATTTTTCATACTATTCTATGCTGTACCTATAGTTGCTATGAGTTGCAGGTGACTTGATGTCACATAACAACATCACTAGCGTCACATGCAAGTAAATTGCCTCCAGAAACTCTATGAATTTTGATAAATGTCAATAGTTGTAGAGGGTCTTCAAGCCTTTTGTTCATAGGCTTGCTATGAGTTGTGCTCGATTCGAAGGCGATCAACAACAACATTTGAAAATTAGTTGTCACAGTAATGGTTGGCTATGGCTACCATTATTGAAACAAAGATTCTACTGTTGTTGTTGAGTACAGACAAGTCTGAGTTGATCTTCTAATAAGTTTTCAGAGGCAGGTTATTGCAAGGGAGGAGATTGTCCAGCTGGTGGATTTGAATAATGTAGGTAGCTTGGGTGACCTAATGGTAAGCAGCTGCACTATAATCCCAAAGGTACCTGTTTCAAATTCACCAGCTGCTCTGTGGGAGAAGTACAATCTCCTCCAATGTGATCAATTCCCTCTGAAAACCCTCTTGAGGGTCAGCGATGGGTTGATTCTGACTTGACAGCACACAATAACAACTACCTTTGCATTGGTAGCAAAATTCCTCACCATAAGCCACTAGAACTCCCTAAAGATTCTTCAGTAGAATATTCAAAAGAAGAAAAAAAAAGTCAATCTCTTATGGACCTCAGACTCTCTAGAACCATGGTGTCTGTGAGAATCCTTCAAACTATTGCCCTGAGATAATTTTCAAGCTTGAAGCCAAAACTACCCCCTCAAGACTTCTTAAAATTAATCAAGTTTGCTGTTAGGTGTCGTTGAGTTGACTCTGGCTTGAAGTAACCCTATGTACAATAGATTGAAACCTTGCCTGATCCTACATCATTCTCACAACCTCCAATGTGTGTAAACCCATTATCACTGTCAATCCGTCTCATTGAGTATCTTCCTCTTTTACTGACTCTTCACTTTTCCAAGAACGATGTTTTTTTCTAAAGATCAAACCTTCTTGACAACATGCCTAAAGGACGTGAGATAATATCTCACACTCTTGGCTTTGAAAGAGGTCTCTAGCTGCACTTATTTCAAGATACATTTGCTTGTTCTTTTAGAAGTTCATGATATATAAAATATTTTTAACCAACATCACACATCTTTCATACTATTCTATTAAAAACTTTTCTTTTTTTTGTTGTCCCAGGTTAATAAAGACCTATTGCTGTACAATGGGTGGGAAGTTACAAGCTTTAGACTAGATATTATGCAATGAACAAGAAGAGGGAATAGAAAATAAATTGTATTAGGTCAACTAACTAGTATGTCCTATGTAATCATAACCATTAACTTCCAAGCCAAGACACTAAAACTGGAGATGTTTGTTAGGACATAAGCACTACTCTTTATATTGTTGTAAATAGATCTATCTCACAACTTTTCCGATTCAACTATTACAAGTTAATAACTAGTTGGTAACAACTATACCATCTTTTAACTCTACCCTCAATTATACCCACGATTAACTCTACCCTTTTAGAACATTGAACAACTCTGCCCTCAATTAATATAATTTTCCCATGTTATAAAGTGAAATTCAATGCTAAGCAGTGTCTCTGCCTTTCTCTCTTCCTTTTGTCTCTAGTAAGCATTGTGGTATTATGTACCATTGAGTCAGAACTCGACTCCTAGCTGATCTGCCAGTGGATTTTTCAAGGCAGTAAACTGTATTGGAGGAGATTGTCTGTCTTTCTCCCATGGAGCAACTGATGGATTTGAACTGCATAACCTTGGATTAGTAGCACAACTTCTTACCACTAAGCCACCTAAACTCCCTCAGTAAGCATTGTTGTTGTTGCTGATTACCGTCAAGTTGAGCATGATTCATAGCGATCCTATGAACAAAAGACCTGAAGCCTTTCTATAACTATTGTCATTTCACAAAGTTCATGTTCATAGACTTTCCAGAGGCATGTTGCTGAGGAATTGGCTAAAAAAACTTTGGACTATATTAATTTGTCTGTTTCTAGTTCATTATAATATAACTCTCATGAGATCATGAAATTTTGTCTATTGTTCTATGCATAGTTTCTAAACATCATCATGGACGTAGTGGGTTCAGCTATATAAATTAATAATATGAAAAAATATTTTTAAAAACACAGACCAAATGTCAAAACTTAGGTGGTAGATATATAATAAAAGTTTACTCTCTTTGAAAAACAAACATTGCATTAAGACATATGAAAGTCATTAGACTAACTAATAACGTTTATATTTATAGCATAATAAAAGCATGTGGTTCGAGGCCAACAGCTGCTCCCTGCGATAAGCCTAGACAGTCTCCTCTCTCGCAATTACTGCCTTTGAAAACCCACCAGAGGATCAGCTATAGGTCAGTTCTGACTCCACAATACAAAACAACAACATGCAACATATTAGGAAGCATTGGCATCATAGTCAGTAGGGAGTTGGGCTGCTAACCCAAAGGTAGTTCCTCTCTGGAGGTTCGAATACACCAGAAGCTCTGCAAGAGAAAAATAAACACTCTCCTCTCATGTGATTTATAAGCTCTGACACCACCTGGAGAGTTAGCCATAAGTCAGTTCGCACATAGAGGCAATTAGTTGGTATTTTTATGTCATGTATTTATTCTAGAATATAAATAATTGAATAAATTTAGGAATGGAGATTAAAATATATTCTTTATTAAATGTTTGACTTTTATAACATATTCTGAGTAAAGCTAAGACATATATTGAACAGCACCAGTATTGATAACCTTTTATATTTCATTAATAATCCTCTTAGTTTAGCAGCAAAATATCTGGTGCTATATAATTTCACAGAGAATAGCAGTAAGCAAATCCGAAAATCATTTAAAGTACAAACTATGTAAAATTCACTCACAGCCTGATAATAATAAGCACTGAAGTTTTATATAAATTTGATAAAATATTTTTGTTCTTAAACTTTATTGTTCCATTTTTTATAAGCAAATCATTGAAATTCAGAAATCAAGTATATACGTTATTGAAATTTATGAGTAGATAGAAACAAAACACAGAAATTTCATTTTCCTTTCAGTTAAAGACATGAATAAGTTTTCACCCTAGCTTTTATTATCTAGCCATGCTTTCAAAAACATTTAACCCGATAGAAATATTTAGAATGGCCTGGATTTATGTTCAAAATAACAGATAATTAGTTGTACCATTTTGTATGACTTCTAAAAATATGGTTTCCATGTCAGAGCAGAGAAATTCAGGGGGAGTGGAATTTACTCATGGAGTTGTACAATTTGATACGTGGAGGGTGAGAGAAAATGAAAGAATTTGTTCTTGAAAACAATGTATTTGAATTTTGTAAATAAACTAGTAGAATTTTTTAAGAAAAAAACCCAAAGAAATATGCTTATTGTTGAGTAATTTAACATATGGCTAAATGATTTTATATCAGTTTAACAGACACTGAATTCGTCCTTATTCTAATTGAGAGGAATGCCAAAAAGGTCAGAGGAAATACTTTTCCCCTGCAAACTACTGCAAAGCATGATAATGTGAAGCCCAGATATTGCAAAAGGATGATCCTCCAATGCACAGCTTGAGCCCAGGAGCGCCTGTGAGTTGTGGCAGGCTGCAGTCGTGCACAAGTGCTTACAGCTGCAGTGACATGGTGCTAAGCGTGTTTTAAGACTAGTCCCAGTCGAGCGGCATCTTATCCAACCAGAAACAATCCCACAATCCAGCTCTTTTTAAGTGATCATCCTTGTATCATAACAGATTAAGGTTGCAGCTACTTTGGATTATGTTTAATCTAACCTTTATCCATTCACATCTTCACCTGAAACTTACAAGGACCAAGAGTCAATTGCAGGGGCATAATTCACAATGACACTGATCTTTCCTTCCTCACTCTAATTATCTGGATTAAGAATAACACTTTTGAGTAATTATTTTCACATTGGATAAACATTAAGCTTTCCTGGATTTATCTGAGCTTTTTCCTAACATGAAATAGATCCAACCAGGCTTATAAGAACATAACTGACAGAAGTGACAGCTTAATCAAGGCAACCCTAAACAACTAAAACAATAAGGAAATGTTTATTTCCATTTGTATAGAATATTCAGCAATCAGAAATTTCAGTAACAATCAAATAGAAGAAGAACAGACACTCAAATGCTATATTCTAACATTTTTCCCCCAATAATAATTCAATAAACCTCCCGCAAAATGTAAACTAAAACACTGAGGATCATGATGATGGTATTGTAAAGGACTGCACCACTAGTCATGAAAATTCAGTATCTTTACTTTATAATCTTTATGATATCTTAAAAAGAAAGACAGTTTATACTAGAAGCAATGTGCTGAAATTATAATTACAGTGAATCAAATATATGCTTTACCACACCGTATGGAGACTTTTGATCATTTTGAATTGCTCACCCAGGATTGCACACAATCTTTAAAACTATCACAAACAGGCTAGAAAAATCTTCCAAGCTTGTCTTTGAAACTATCTAAGATCATATACAATTACACACTAAAATCACATCACAAAACCCAATTACACTTTGGCTTTGCAGATCCAGAGATAACCCCTTAAAGAGCAAACTCCCTCACTGTGTCGACCTCTGACCTCAAGCTCTTTTTCCAATCTCCAGCTCATCTGTCTGTTTCTGAGCCTGTCTAAGGACCCAAAAATCTGAATGGTCAAAAGGACCTGCAGGACTTTTAAATGATGTCAATTGTTCCATTTGTAACTAGTTTTAAGGTTAAGGTGACTATCTTTAGCAGATATTTTACTGTTATTTAGTTAAGTAATAGGGAGTTACTGTTATTTCCTTAAAATAAAGCATCTATGATTGAGACCTTTCTATTCATTACCTCTTGTTTTCAGTTTAATTGGATTGTCCCTTAAACAAACAAAAAAAAACTGTTGTAATCAAATCAATTGTGTCTCAGACCCTTTAATGGTTTATAAGTAGTAATATCACTTACTAGTTAAATTTGAAACCCAAATATACTCAATATTTTAATGGAATTAATGAAATATTAAAAAACAAAAACAAACAGCAAATAAGGAAGTGTATTTAAAATTGAAGATGAAAAAATAAAAATAAAATTGAAGATGAGAATAAAAGAACTGAGCTATCTCTTAGCTCAACATCACTCAGAAACCCAAAGTTACCTGTTTGTTGGAATATAATAATTAACAGAGAGGTTCTTAGAATGGGGAAAGATTTTCCTCTACATTTTCCAAAGATGACTATTCACATGAAAATATGGACAAGTTATTTATAACCTTTTCTTGTGCAGAAGATAATTTAAAAAGTAAATAAATTATCTCATTTATAAAAATAAAGACAAAGCATTGCCATCTCTTGTTTATATTTTAGGTTATTAAAGTTTTAGTTTTCCAAGTACTGTTCCTTTCCTATAAGTAATAATTATGGGCATCAGCAGTCAGAAAATCAAAAGACGAATTGCTCTGGAAAAATCTACTGTCAAGGACCTCTCCATAGTACTAAGGAGCAACAATGTCAGTCTAGAGACTAACGTGAACCTGATTCAGGCCACAGTCTTTGCTATGAATCAGACAACTGGACAGTGACTAAAAATGGCAGAAGAAGAATCAATGCCTTTGAATTGTGGTGCTGGAGAGCAGAATTAAAAAAAATACCACGGACAATCAAGAGAACAAATAGGTCTGTCTTGGAGAGGCTGAAACCATGTTTCTCCTTGGAAGCTAGGAATTTAAAAGTCCTTGAAGAAGGATATTGTGCTTGGAAGGGTGGAGGGACAGTACAGAAGAGGAAGACCCTAGATGAGGTGGATTAATACAGTAACTGCGGTAATGGGGGTAGATGTGTTGGAGTCAGTGAGACTGGCTCAGGAAGGGCAGACTTCAGTGTATAGGGTCACTATGAGTCATAGGCAACTTGATGGCACATAACAACAACAACAATTTGTAGATCACCATTTTCACTTCCTAACATTTGTTGTCTGTAGTATATTAATTTAACACATTAAGTTGTTGTAATTAACTTCCTCTGAGTCAACTAGGACTCAACAACGCTATGAACAATGGATCTAAACCCTGCCCTATCCAGCAGAGTGTGTAAATTAATGAACAATATCACTAATAGCACATGCAAGCAAAAATAATCCAAATTATCCAAAAATTATCCTGCTGAAAATTATCCAAAGAACACTGGAAAAGTACATAGACAGAGGAGTACCAAAAATACAACCTGGGTTTAGAAGAGGCTGTAGCACTAGGCACATCATTGCCAATGTTACATGCATCTTGGCTGAGAGTAGAAAATACCTGAAAAATGTCTGTGTTTCATTGATTACACAAAGGCATTTTACTGTGTGCATCACAACGAATTATGGCTAACATTGAGAAGAGTGAGAATTCCGGAACACCTAATTGTGCCAATTAAGCTTGAAAAAGGAAGCAGTCATCAGGCAGAGCAAACACACTGAATAGTTCAAAACTGCACAAGAAGTGCTTTGGGACACCTCTTGTATCCAGATCTTTTCTTAAAATAAAATTTTATTTTAACTGTGATATTAATGAATGTTTACAGAGAACTTAGATTTTCATTCATTCACTGTTATATATTTGACCTCCCTCTCCCGTCTTTCCCCTCCACCAGTTAACTTTTTTAAATATTCTTTGTTGCACAGTAACCTACCTCTTCCCTTCCCCAAGTCCTTTCTGCAGTGATATAACTCTTATTCTGTGCTGTTGTCATACTTATAATGCCTAATCATATATTCCTTTTAAGTAGTTCTTTCTTTCATCTGTTCAAATGCAATGATCATTATCCATCCACTCTTATCCTATCCTCCTCCCAATCCTCCATGTCCGACCTGCTTTATAAAGGTGGTACTATGTAGTATTTGTCCTTTTGTGACTGAGATATTTTATTTAGCACAATGTCCTCCACATCCTCTAGGTTGTATAATGCTTTACACGTTCAATCAGTTAAGCGGGAAAATAACAGTGTTTTTAACAAATGGTGTTGGCAAAATTGGAAAAGCATCTATAGAAAAATCAAGCAAGACTCACACCTCACACCATATACAAAAACCAACTCAAGGTGGATTAAGGACCTAGGAGTAAAACCAAAGACTATGAATTGCGTTAGAGAAAAGCTTAAAAGAAACTCAAAAGCCCTAATCCATAGTATGAACAGTCTCCATACCTTTTCAACATATATGTGGAGCAGATCATTCTGGAAACTGGGCTCCTGAAAAGGAAAAAATTTGCATCAGAACTGAGAGAAGACTCACCCTCAACCTGTATTTTGCAGATGACACAAACTTGCTTGTCAAAAATGAGGAGGACCAAAAGCGTTTTAAGACAGAAGTTAAGGACTGTAGTCTTCAATATGGATTGAAACTCAACATCAAAGAAACAAAAATTTTTGCCACTGGACAAATTGGAAGCACCATGAAAAATGGAGAAGAGATTGAGATTGTTAACAATTTCAGTTTATTTGGTTCCAAAATCAACACTCTTGGCACCAGCAGTTAGGAAATCAAAAGACAAAGTGCATTGGAAAATCACTGCCAGGGACCTCTCCAGAATGCTAACGAACAACAATATCAGTCTTGAAACTAATGCATGTCTGATTCAGGCCATAGTCTTTGAAATTACTTTCTATGAATCAGAGAGCTGGACAATGACTAAGAATTACAGAAGAAGAATCAATAGCCTTGAGTTGTGGTGCTGGAGAAATGTTGAACATTCCTTGGAATGCCAAGAGAAAAGTTTGTCCTGTAGAAGGTGAAGCCAAATGGTTCCTTAGATGCAAGGATATTAAAACTCTATGTAATATACTTTGGACATGTTTCCAGGAGGAACCAGTTCTTGGAGAAGGACATCAATATGGATTGGTGGAAGGACAGTGCTGGAGAGAAAATCAAAGCAATGACTGGGATAATGGGGTTAGATGTGCTGGAGACAGCAAGATAGGCTCAGGATATGACAGAATTCAGAGCTATTGTTCATGTTGTTGTTAGGTGTCATCAAGTTGCCTGTGACTCATAGTGATTTTATGCAAGACAGCTCTGAAACTTGCCCTGTCCTGAGCCATTCTCATAGACTCTGATATACCTACCCATATTGTCCTAATTACTGTATCAATCCATCTCATCCTGCGTCTTCTTTTCCTGTACTGTCCCTCCACCCTTCCAAGCATGATGTCCTTTCCCCAGGACTGGTCCTCATGGCCACATTACCAATGTACATGAGATGGAGCTTCAAAATCCTAATCTCCAAGGAGAAACGTGGTTTCACCCTCTCCAGGACAGAGTTATTTGTTTTCTTGGCAGTCCATGGTATGTTCAAGACTCTTCTCCAGAACCACAACTCAAAGGCATCAATTCTTTTTCTGTCATTCTTAGTCATTGTCCAGTTCTCTGATACATAGCAAGTAATTGCAAAGACCATACCTGGATCACACACATCTTAGTCTCTAGATTGACCTTGTTGCTTCTCAATACTCTGGAAAGGTTTCTGACAACAGATTTATCTAACATAATTTGTCTTTTGATTCCCTGACTGCTGGTGCCAAGAGTGTGGCTTGTGGAACCTAGCAAGTTATAACTGTTAACAACCTTATCTCTTATCCATCCATCATGGCGCTACCATTTGGCTCAGTAGTGAGGATCTTTGTCTTCCTGATGTCGAGCTTCAATCCATACTGAGTATGACAGTTCTGTACCTTCTCCATCAAGTGCTTCAGGTCCTCCTTAGTTTCAGCAAGCAAGGTTGCATCATCTGATAATTTCGGTTTTTTATGACCTCCAATCCTGATTTCACCTTCCTTAAAGCCCAGCATCTCAAACGATCATTTCTGCAGATAGATTGAAAAAATATGGATCCCTATGAGTTGTAGGTGACTTGACGGCACATAACAACAACAGTCCTGTGCTGTCCTAACCTCTCTGACATACTTGAGTGACTGTCAATCCATACTATTGAGGATCTTCTCCTCCTCTGCTAATCCTTGACCTTTCAAACATGATGTTTTTTCAAGGACTAACCCCTCCAACCAATGAGCTCAAAATATGGAGGTTAAGTTTCAGTGATCTTGCCTCCAGAGAGCACATTATGTCTAAGATGTATCTTTTAAACTTTTTGACGGGATGTTCAGCAGTTTTCTCCAACATCACAACACAACTCAAAGGCATTTGTTCTCCATCATTCTTACTCACTGTCTAACTTTCAACTGCATAGCAAGTAACTAAAAACATTGTGGTTTGGATCAGGTACACCTTATCCTTCAAATTGACATCGTTACTCTTCAGCACTTTAATGTCCTCGACAACAGCCTTTACCACCTTAATGTTGTTGTTGTGAAGTGCCATCAAGTTGCAGGTGACTCACAGAGATCCTGTGAAGGAGAGTGCTCAGTGCTTGGGTGTCTCTCATCCTCTCTCCATGTTCATAGGACCACCTTAATACATCTTTTAATTTCCTGTCTACTGGTGCCAAGGGAGCTGATTGTGAATCCAAGCAAGATGAAATTGTTGATAAGTTATATCTCTTCTTCATCTATCATGATGTTGCCTATCAGCCCAGGGGTGAGGAGTTTTGTTTTCTTGACGCTGAGATGTAATCCATATGAAAAGCTCGAGTTTTGATCCTCTGCAGCATTTATTTCATGTCTTCCTCATTTACAGCAATCAATGTTGTGTTATCTGCATAATTATGATGCCACATTATTTTCCATAAACTCTAAGTACTTGAAAGATTTCTATTACACAAAGTTTGAATAGGTATAGATAAAGGATACATATGTCCAGTAGATGTTTCTGTCCACACCACGGTATGCAATAATGCCAGGATATGTATAAATGGAAATGGGAAGGATCTTTTGTGAAAACAATATATTCAAACTTTGCAAATAAATCAGAATAAAATTTAAAAAAATAAATAAAAGAACATATGTTGTTGTTGTTATGTGCCATCGAGTCGCCTGTGACTCATAGCGACCCTATGTACAACAGCCCTAAACTCTGCTCGGTCCTGTGCCAATCACACTGTCTCTGACACTCCCATCCCAATTATCCCAGTCACTGAATCAATCCACCTCATAGAGGGCCTTCCTCATCTGCGCTGTCCCTCCACCCTCCCAAGCATGATGTCCCTCTCCAAGGACCGGTCTCTCCTCACAACATGTCCAAAGTATGTTAGACAGAGCCTCAGAATCCTTGCCTCCAAGGAGCCACCCGGTTTAACTCTTTCCAGGACAAATCTGTTTGTTTTCCTAGCAGTCCATGGTATTCTCAATACTCTTCTCCGGAACCACATCTCAAAGGCATCAATTCTCCTTCTATCCTCCTTGGTCATTGTCCAACTCTCTGATGCATAACAGGTGATTGCGAAGACCATGGCCTGTATCAGACGCACCTTAGTCTCCAAAGAGATACCATTGCTCTTCAGCACTTTGGAGAGGTCCCTAACAGCAGACTTTCCCATGGCAATGCGCCTTTTAATTTCCTGGCTGCTGGTGCCAAGATTGTTGACTATGGAGCCAAGCAAACTAAAGCTGTGTATAATCTCAATCTCTTCACCATCCATAATGATGCTGCCAATTGGTCCAGTGGTGAGAATCTTTGTCTTCTTGACATTGAGCCTCAATCCATATTGTAGGCTGCAGTCCTTGACACTCTGCAGCAGGCGCTTCAGGTCCTCCTCAGTTTCAGCAAGCAGGGTTGTGTCATCCGCATAACGCAGATTGTTGATAAATTGTCCACCAATCCTGACCCCACATTTCTCCTCATAGAGCCCAGCCTCCCGGATAATCTGTTCTGCATATAGGTTGAAAAGGTATGGAGATAGGATGCATCCCTGGCGTACGCCCTTCCCAATTTTGAACCACGCAGTGTTCCCTTGCTCTGTTCTGATGACTGCCTCCTGGTCCAAGAGTTTCGCATTAGAACGATCAAGTGTTCTGGGATTCCCATTCTTCTCAGAGTCAGCCACAGTTTGTTATGATCTACACAGTCAAATGCCTTTGCATAGTCAATGAAACACAGTAATTTGCTTTTCCAACACAAAGGTATATGGAAAAAGACAGGCAATCTCCTCCCGTGCGATTATGGCATCTGACAACCTGCTGGAGGGTCAGCTATTGGTCAGTTTTGACTTGATGGTACTCAATCACTTAACAAAATTTGTCAGATCAATTCTTTAGGTTTTCAAAGGTCACATCCAAAGGTGACAAATAGAAAATGATCTTATACGAATCAGTAAAACTTCAGCTGTGGCCAATTTATACTCAATTTCTTAGAAACATTAATAAAACATCAATAGCTCAAAAGGTCAAAAATTAATCAAGAAAAGAGTTAGATCTCAAAATTCTAGTGTTTGCAAATACTGATCAATAAGAGTTTTGAAGACTTTGCTAGAGTACTAAAAATGACATAAAATTAACTTCATAAATATTAAATGAATACCCTTGGGTTATACAGGCATATTATATGTATCACAAATATTTGTGATTATATTTTTAAATGTGTGTAAAAAATTTAATGAAATGGAAATTCTGGTTTTTATCTTATAATGATTACTGTCATGAAATCCCTATTTCAGAATATTTTCTTAAATTTAGAATACACAGATAATTTTCTGCCTATCTTATCAATTTAACTGGCAAGCTTTATGAGATTAGTAACTACATTATTTTTGCTTGTCAAAGTTATTTATATCAAGTAAATGAGTAAAACTTTGAAAGTACTCAAAACACATTCATTAAAATGAAGTAAAATTAAATTAATAGTACCCAAATCACCATATCTATAATTTTAAATCACATTGAATCTCTTCCATACGTCTCCATGTCTACTCAATGGGGAGCTCAAAGAGATCTTCAGTGATTTTGGATTTGTATAATTTTGTGGTTAGTTTAAAGAAGCAATCAATGAACTTTACGAACTTTATATGTAAACCA